>NW_027513362.1:0-212733 GCF_048772815.1 Callospermophilus lateralis | reverse complement strand
AGAACTTTTGGTCAAATCCTATACTCAGTCGTCTTCCTAAACCTACCGACTATCTTCCTAATCCTACTGAATATCCCTTTTGACTGGATGTTCTCTTCTAAATTCAATCATCCAATGTACAAGGTCCTATGCCATTGTATATCAAATTATCTGAGACATCTTTGCAGAACATAATTCAAAGCTAAGTATCCCAATCAAGGGCAAAACCCTTCTGGGCTTCAAAGCATACCTAGATTTCTTTTTTCATACATATATTTCACCTCTATATTCTTGTAAATATTGCAGGTTCCCAATCCCATTATTCATCGCACAGAATCATTCGTCACCAAATCAAACCTGTTTTTAAACCCAAGTATACACTGTTCCCTCAATCATTTTACAGAAGAGCAGGGACAGACGGGTTCTTACAATACAGGAAAGTTGGGGATCTTCCACCAGATGAGAACCTCAAATGTCCATGCACAAATGATACCTGGAGAAGTTGTAGGCAGGTATGAAGCTCCTGAGAGAGCAAAAGTCAACTTCTATGGCAAACAACCTGGTCAGGATGAAGGGATGTGTCTGAATCTGCCTCTGTCTTCTTATTGTAGACAAGGTGGAACAATCCAGGCCTGAGTGGAGAGCTGTTCCCGGGTGCCAATGGTTGATATACATTCTACCTTATGAAAGTGTCACAGGAAGTAGGGGAAACCTCCATCTTATGTAACCCTTGGAAGCAACTGTTAGGACAAAGTGGTTGCCAAGGCAGTGACCTCATTCAGTTCCAAAGAATGTGATATACCTCATTTCCTTGGTGATGGAACTCTCTGAACTTGGTATCCAAGAACCAGGCACCCAGAGGCAGTCCCAGTCCCAGGCCCAGTGGGCTCACTTGTTTGGATTTACCAAGGACAGATTCAGTTTTCTTGGTACCTAATGATGTGAGGATGGCCAAATGCCAGGAGAGCTCTGAAGATGGACCTTTCCTGAGAAAACAGGTAGTGGCTAACCACTTTTTCCTGACATCTTCACAGAGTTGGTCAAGGAAACAAGATCTGAGAGAAGACAGGCCATTTCGGGGGAACATAGTATGGCCCACCAGTCAGAGGACACTCCGGATAGTCACAGACCTACTTGGGGGAAGGAGGTGCCTTTGTGGGAGTGGGTGTGGGTTTGTTGTATTGTCTCATGTTCTGAGAATAGATCGAAAAGGCGGTTTGTTTGGTTTGGAGCAGACAGTTTCTAGTAAGTCATTTGACAAGGCGAGTGTTTCTGTTTATGTGTATCCCACTGTGTCCGTTGTTGTAGACATTAGAAAAGAGAATGCATTAATGGATGTGTCCTGTCTAGTATAAATCTTCCCTATAATTCATCCTGCCCAATATATGAATGGACTGCAGCTTGTCTTATCGATGTGCAACACCTGCTATCTTTCTAAGTTGTTGTTTTCTTCCTGGATTCTGGCCACTCTCCAGAATGGGCTCAGGGATTTGTGTCCAAAATATGTATCACCTCCAAGCTCTGTGACATGGCCATGTAAAGGATTGTTGAAGAGAATGGCGAGCATCTCAGAAAACTCAGATATCAGTGTGACCAGGAAAGTCTCAGTGCAGAAACACTGCTTTGGGCTTTTTGTTTACTTATTGTTGTGTTGCACTGAATGTCAGGAAGGTCTTTGCCTCAGGCCACCCCTTTGTGAAGCCTGAAGAAAACAGTTTTCAAATGGAAATGAATGGGCCTCACCTGTGGCTCTTTGCTTAATTGCTTTGGAAAGGGATGTGTCTTTATCAGCCTCTTGGTCCTGTGTGTGGCTGTGACTTAGATTCTCAGCACCTGATGGATCTTAAGAATGATCCCATGTGAGCTTCCAAAACCAGAATGGCAAAAAATATCATTCATTGTGGATGAAGACCCTTGCCTTCCTCTGTTAGGTTCCTGCACTCCAACAAATATGAATAGGGATTCTGTGAGTCAAATGAGTTCTTCAAAGCCCTGCAGAGGTGCTTGTGTTTTCGCATGACTCTAAATCACCTAAAGAATCGATACCTAAAATCAGTAGCCCTCAAATTGGAGAAACATAGAAGTATTAACGGCAGGCTTATTTGTTCACTCTTGGTTCACAGCAACGGTGTCCAGGCTACCCTGACTTTAGGCAAATGAGGGGCAAACGAGCTGATTTTGGACACTGTCTTGGGCTGCACCCCTCATGGAAACCTCCAGGCAGAGTTTAAAATGATTGACTATATGGAATAAGGTGAAAGCCATGTGGGAGTGTTTGGGTTTTAATGTTGGTCATTTGTGTGGCATTGGAAAAAATGACTGGTTCCACGTGGGCTTGAACTCTGGTGTGATTCCCCTTAAACACTGGGTTTTGGAACTGAACTCAGAGAAGCATTGCTATGAATTTTGTTGGGACTTTAAGAGGCCACGCATGAAAGTCGCTCTTGGAAACTGAGACCTAGGCCCTGGGTAGATTTCCACAGAGGCCTGGGAATCTCAGCAAGGATATCACATGATTTTATTCTTAAAGAAATGGCAGCCACAGTTGAGAGTCAAAACACACATGCACCTCACATTGTAGACCTCAATGGGCCTGGCCTAATGTGACCTTTTGTCCATTCTTTGGGAAGCCTTGCCTGTGAGATTTCTCCAGAGATTTCATTGAAATGAGCTTCCTCACCATTTAATGTTTGCTGAATGAATTGAAACCCACAGTGCCTCCAACTTCATGCTTGAAAAATGGCTAGATAAATACCATGAAATTTTTGAAATTCCTATGACCAGGTGGCACTGGAGAAACATTGGATGTCCTATTGCTGATCATGAGTATACCAGACAGTGCCTTGATTTACTGAGTTTCATGAAAATGGTGTAGAACAGAGATGCCAGTAAGTTGGAGCCTGCTGAGTAGTGGGTCTAGAGCAGTGCTGGGGAGGTGTTTGATAAAACATCCGTGGTAGGGCCATGTGGATCTACCATTGGATTCCAAATGGCTTGTAACTGACATGGTGCTGCCAGCAGACCCTTATATGTAAAGGCATCTTGTTATATGGAGAGTTTTCAGAGGAAAATTAAGAATCAGGTTGATATGGACAAGGGGGCAATGGGGCAAGCTGTGAGAGATAGAAGCCTAGTTGGTGCATTCTCTTGCAGACCCTGACCCACCACACGTGACAGAACTCCCTCCAGCACTGTGTCCCAGTTTAGCTGCTAGTATTTCGTGAAACAAATACCAAACTCACAGTGCAGCAGCCTAAACACCACAAAATTGGAGGAGGACCAAATGGCTTCACAGTCCACACGGGGTGACGGGGAGACACTTAGTCTCTAGTGACCTTAATTTACCTAAAAATAGAGGATTCAGCACTGCTTCATCTTGTTCATTGGAAAATAAGAAACCATGTCCTCCAGGTCACATAGATGCAGACCCAGCTTTGATGGTCTCACTACAAAGGAAGCCAAATCTCATGAAAACAACATATATTTCAAGTGCAGAAGCTCAGAGGCAGTTTCTCAAACAGTTTTTAGGCCAGCAGAGTTACATGTTTGTGGAGTGTTTACCATGTCCCTTACTTTTGGAAACTCCTAAACCACCTCCAAGGTTGTGAACTCCTGAGCATTTTCCATTCCAGATATGTATTCACTGATTGTGTAACTCTTCTCCTCTAATTGTGTCTTACTTGGGGTGAAGGTAATGTCAAGGCATTGTTTTGGAAGAGAGCGGGAGGATATTTGTGCAGCATATATTTACATACACATTGGATTCATTTTCCAATTTTTCATTCGAAGTACTGAATCCCTGACACTAACCCATACCTAGTAGACTCAGACTATTCATCCTAATATAATGGGGAAAATTAACCAAACACAATAGAAATACAAGCACTTCAGAGGAGACATGTTCTATAGTTGGACTTGACATTTGCATTATATGAGGTAGGAGTTATACATCTAGTCAAATTTTAATTGAAATATTCTCCATGTGTTTTTAAACTTAACAAATATGTGAATACTTGTTTCCAATTTCTGTAGCCTATTCACACATGTATATTTATATGCATATATAGAATCCTACCAGGTATCACACGTACATTTTTGTAAGGTGGATGTCTTGGCAGATACAAATTGTGAGAAGTGTTCACTCCTCCTAAATGCTGTTGGAAATGAAAATTCAACCTATAAGAGAGCGTCCAAAAGAACAACATTATACATAAACTCATGTTTAGTAACATAAAAATTTTTGCATCTGTGGATGATATATATTTACTGATGAATTTTGATTGGCATTTATATTGGTACGTTTTAATGTCTGTGAGTGTTATGTGTGTGTGTGTGTGTGTGTGTGTGTGTGTGTGTGTGTGTGTATAGATATAGATATAGATATACTCTCCAAAGTTTTCCAAATATGAAATATATGTGTCTAGTATACACTCTCTAAATTCATTCATGTTCATGTATGTTGATTTATAATCAAATTTTCACAAGATTATAATCAGAAATATTCATCCACCTGAAATACATATTTGTTTCCTAGTACTGACTACTAACTTCAGTGAAGGGTGCATACAAATTCTAATTATTCTACAGTATCTGACCCAGTCTAACATCAATGCAAGTAGACTCCTATGGGACATGATATGTAATTTGTCATTCATTTGTATTCGACACTGGTACATTATGGTTTCTTCATTTTTTGCACATCATAGGATATACATTTCATCCACAAGTTCACAAATTAATAGGCATTTGTTTCAACATTAATCACTTCTTACTTCAGAACACATGTATTGTCAGGGTTTCTTGACTGGTCTTTTCATCAGACTTCTTTCCAACACATTATTTTGAATTTCCATAATCATTTTGAAGCAAAACTCACACACTCTTCATGATAAACCAAAACACTAATATTTCCAATAGATATATAACTGGTTGGAATGAATGATTGTATATCAATATACAATTTCCATTAATTTTTCAGATATCAGTTGAATTCATTATTTAAAGTTGAAAAAATTATATTATTTATTCACAGTATGGTCTATTCATGATTTTTTTTCTATGTTCATAGAAACAGGGTACACCTCTTTGTACCCCGATTCTAATATTACATCTTCAATATATTGCTCCCAGAAATGGTGAAAGAAATACTCATGTCACCTCATTATCACAGTAATATTCTGGACAAAAAATGGAAAGGTCACACTTATGATTGTACCAAAGCCTAAATGGAAAGTGAACATGGATTTCTAAAAACATCCATGTCCAGGTTGCCTAATGCTGTCAATTGTCAATCCTATTGGTGACTACATATTTGTTTTTTCCTATTTATATATTCAAACTCAACACTGTTGAAAATGTCTAATTCTTCCCTCACTTTATACTTTGCCTGATTTCGTAATGTTTCTATTGTTATCTGCTTTTCTACATATTTTCCCCAGTTCAACATAGTGACTGACTCTTCATATGTGCTGACATTTACATTCACTCTATAACCAAAACTCTATTGCTAAAGAACTTTTGGTCCAAATCCTGTACTCACTCTTCTTCCTAAACCTACCGACTATCTTCCTAATCCTACTGAATATCCCTTTTTGACCTGATGTTCTCTTCTAAATTCTATCATCCAATGTACAACGTCCTATGCCATTGTAATTCAAATTATCTAAGACATCTTTGCAGAACATAATTCAAAGCTAAGTATCCCAATCAAGGGCAAAACCCTTCTGGGCTTCAAATCATACCTAGATTTCTGTTTTCATACTTATATTTCACCTCTATATTCTTGTAAATATTGCAGGTTCCCAATACCATTATTCATCGCACAGAATTATTCGTCACCAAATCAAACCTGTTTTTAAACCCAAGTATACACTGTTCCCTCAATCATTTTAGAGAAGAGCAGGGACAGAGGGGTTCTTACAATACAGGAAAGTTGGGGATCTTCCACCAGATGAGAACCTCAAATGACCATGCACAAATGATACCTGGAGAAGGTGTAGCCAGGTATGAAGCACCTGAGAGAGCAAAAGTCATCTTCCATGGCAAACAACCTGGTCAGGATGAAGGGATGTGTCTGAATCTGCCTCTGTCTTCTTACTGTAGACAAGATGGAACAATCCAGGCCTGAGTGGAGAGCTGTTCCCGGGTGCCAATGGTTGATATACATTCTACCTTATGAAAGTGTCACAGGAAGTAGGGGAAACCTCCATCTTATGTAACCCTTGGAAGCAACTGTTAGGACAAAGTGGTTGCCAAGGCAGTGACCTCATTCAGTTCCAAAGAATGTGACATACCTCATTTCCTTAGTGATGAAACTCTCTGAACTTGGTATCCAAGAAGCCAGGCACCCAGAGGCAGTCCCAGTCCCAGGCCCAGTGGGCTCACTTGTTTGGATTTACCAAGGACAGAGTCAGTTTTCTTGGTACCTAATGATGTGAGGATGGCCAAATGCCAGGAGAGCTCTGAAGATGGACCTTTCCTGAGAAAACAGGTAGTGGCTAACCACTTTTTCCTGACATCTTCACAGAGTTGGTCGAGGAAACATGATCTGAGAGAAGACAGGCCATGTCGGGGGAACATAGTATGGCCCACCAGTCAGAGGATACTTCGGATAGTCAAAGACCTACTTGGGGGCAGGAGGTGCCTTTGTGGGAGTGGGTGCGGTTTTGTTGTTTTGTCTCATGTTCTGAGAATAGATAGGAAAGGCGTTTTGTTTGGTTTGGAGTGGACAGTTTCTAGTAAGTCATTTGACACGGCGAGTGTTTCTGTTTCTGTGTATCCCACTGTGTCCGTTGTTGTAGACATTAGAAAAGAGAATGCATTAATGGATGTGTCCTGTCTAGTATAAATCTTCCCTATAATTCATCCTGCCCAATATATGAATGGACTGCAGCTTGTCTTATCGATGTGCAACACCTGTTATCTTTCTAAGTTGTTGTTTTTTTCCTGAATTCTGGCCACTCTCCAGAATAGGCTCATGGATTTGTGTCCAAAATATGTACCACCTCCAAGCTCTGTGACATGGCCATGTACTGGATAGTTGAAGAGAATGCGAGCATCTCAGAAAACTCAGATATCAGTGTGACCAGGAAAGTCTCAATGCAGAAACACTGCTTTGGGCTTTTTGCTTACTTATTGCTGTGTTGCACTGAATGTCAGGAAGGTCTTTGCCTCAGGCCACCCCTTTGTGAAGCCTGAAGAAAACAGTTTTCAAATGGAAATGAATGGGCCTCACCTGTGGCTCTTAGCTTAATTGCTTTGGAAAGGTATGTGTCTTTATCAGCCTCTTGGACCTGTGTGTGGCTGTAGCTTAGATTCTCAGCACCTGATGGATCTTAAGAATGATCCCATGTGAGCTTCCAAAACCACAATGGCAAAAAATATCATTCATTTTGGATGAAGTCTCTTGCCTTCCTCTGTTAGGTTGCTGCACTCCATCAAATGAGAATAGGGATTATTTGGGTCAAATGAGTTCTTCAAAGCCCTGCAGAGGTGCTTGTGTTTTCGCATGACTCTAAATCACCTAAAGAATTGATACCTAAAATCAGTAGACCTCAAATTGGAGAAACATAGAAGTATTAACGGCAGGTTTATTTGTTCACTCCTGGTTCACAGAAACGGTGTCCAGCCTACCCTGACTTTAGGCAAATGAGGGGCAAACGAGCTGATTTTGGACACTGTCTTGGGCTGCACCCCTCATGGAAACCTCCAGCCAGATGTTAAGATGATTGACTATATGGAATAAGATGAGGGCTATGTGGGAGTGTTTTGGTTTTAATGTTGGTCATTTGTGTGGCATTGGAATAAATGACTGTGTCCACGTGGGCTTGAACTCTGGTGTGATACCCCTTAGAGACTGGGTTTTGGAACTGAACTCAGAGAAGCATTGCCATGAATTTTGTTGGGATTTTAAGAGGCCATGCATGAAAGTCGCTCTTGGAAACTGAGACCTAGGCCCCGGGTGGATTTCCACAGAGGCCTGGGAATCTCAGCAAGGATATCACATGATTTTATTCTTAAAGAAATGGCAGCCATAGTTGAGAGTCAAAACACACATGGACCTCACATTATAGACCTCAATGGGCCTCGCCTAATGTGACATTTTGTCCACTCTTTGGGAAGCCTTGCCTGTGAGAGTTCTCCAGAGATTTTATTGAAATGAGCTTCCTCACCATTTAATCTTTGCTGAATGAATTGAAACCCACAGTGCCTCCAACTTCATGCTAAAAAATGGCTAGATAAATACCATGAAATTTTTGAAATACCTATAACCAGGTGGTACTGGAGAAACATTGGATGTCCTTTTGCTGATCATGATTATACCAGACAGTGCCTTGATTTACTGAGTTTCATGAAAATGGTGTAGAACAGAGATGCCAGTAGTTTGTAGCCTGCTGAGTAGTGGGTCTAGAGCAGTGGTGGGGAGGTGTTTGATAAAACATTCGTGGAAGGGCCTTGTGGATCTACCATTGGATTCCAAATGCCTTGTAACTGACATGGTGCAGCCAGCAGACCCTTATATGTAAAGGCATCTTGTTATATGGAGAGTTTTCAGAGGAAAATTAAGAATCAGGTTGATATGGACAAGGGGGCAATGGGGCAAGCTGTGAGAGATAGAAGCCTAGTTGGTGCATTCTCTTGCAGACCCTGACCCACCACACGTGACAGAACTCCCTCCAGCACTGTGTCCCAGTTTAGCTGCTAGTATTTCGTGAAACAAATACCAAACTCACAGTGCAGCAGCCTAAACACCACAAAATTGGAGGAGGACCAAATGGCTTCACAGTCCACACGGGGTGACGGGGAGACACTTAGTCTCTAGTGACCTTAATTTACCTAAAAATAGAGGATTCAGCACTGCTTCATCTTGTTCATTGGAAAATAAGAAACCATGTCCTCCAGGTCACATAGATGCAGACCCAGCTTTGATGGTCTCACTACAAAGGAAGCCAAATCTCATGAAAACAACATATATTTCAAGTGCAGAAGCTCAGAGGCAGTTTCTCAAACAGTTTTTAGGCCAGCAGAGTTACATGTTTGTGGAGTGTTTACCATGTCCCTTACTTTTGGAAACTCCTAAACCACCTCCAAGGTTGTGAACTCCTGAGCATTTTCCATTCCAGATATGTATTCACTGATTGTGTAACTCTTCTCCTCTAATTGTGTCTTACTTGGGGTGAAGGTAATGTCAAGGCATTGTTTTGGAAGAGAGCGGGAGGATATTTGTGCAGCATATATTTACATACACATTGGATTCATTTTCCAATTTTTCATTCGAAGTACTGAATCCCTGACACTAACCCATACCTAGTAGACTCAGACTATTCATCCTAATATAATGGGGAAAATTAACCAAACACAATAGAAATACAAGCACTTCAGAGGAGACATGTTCTATAGTTGGACTTGACATTTGCATTATATGAGGTAGGAGTTATACATCTAGTCAAATTTTAATTGAAATATTCTCCATGTGTTTTTAAACTTAACAAATATGTGAATACTTGTTTCCAATTTCTGTAGCCTATTCACACATGTATATTTATATGCATATATAGAATCCTACCAGGTATCACACGTACATTTTTGTAAGGTGGATGTCTTGGCAGATACAAATTGTGAGAAGTGTTCACTCCTCCTAAATGCTGTTGGAAATGAAAATTCAACCTATAAGAGAGCGTCCAAAAGAACAACATTATACATAAACTCATGTTTAGTAACATAAAAATTTTTGCATCTGTGGATGATATATATTTACTGATGAATTTTGATTGGCATTTATATTGGTACGTTTTAATGTCTGTGAGTGTTATGTGTGTGTGTGTGTGTGTGTGTGTGTGTGTGTGTGTGTGTATAGATATAGATATAGATATACTCTCCAAAGTTTTCCAAATATGAAATATATGTGTCTAGTATACACTCTCTAAATTCATTCATGTTCATGTATGTTGATTTATAATCAAATTTTCACAAGATTATAATCAGAAATATTCATCCACCTGAAATACATATTTGTTTCCTAGTACTGACTACTAACTTCAGTGAAGGGTGCATACAAATTCTAATTATTCTACAGTATCTGACCCAGTCTAACATCAATGCAAGTAGACTCCTATGGGACATGATATGTAATTTGTCATTCATTTGTATTCGACACTGGTACATTATGGTTTCTTCATTTTTTGCACATCATAGGATATACATTTCATCCACAAGTTCACAAATTAATAGGCATTTGTTTCAACATTAATCACTTCTTACTTCAGAACACATGTATTGTCAGGGTTTCTTGACTGGTCTTTTCATCAGACTTCTTTCCAACACATTATTTTGAATTTCCATAATCATTTTGAAGCAAAACTCACACACTCTTCATGATAAACCAAAACACTAATATTTCCAATAGATATATAACTGGTTGGAATGAATGATTGTATATCAATATACAATTTCCATTAATTTTTCAGATATCAGTTGAATTCATTATTTAAAGTTGAAAAAATTATATTATTTATTCACAGTATGGTCTATTCATGATTTTTTTTCTATGTTCATAGAAACAGGGTACACCTCTTTGTACCCCGATTCTAATATTACATCTTCAATATATTGCTCCCAGAAATGGTGAAAGAAATACTCATGTCACCTCATTATCACAGTAATATTCTGGACAAAAAATGGAAAGGTCACACTTATGATTGTACCAAAGCCTAAATGGAAAGTGAACATGGATTTCTAAAAACATCCATGTCCAGGTTGCCTAATGCTGTCAATTGTCAATCCTATTGGTGACTACATATTTGTTTTTTCCTATTTATATATTCAAACTCAACACTGTTGAAAATGTCTAATTCTTCCCTCACTTTATACTTTGCCTGATTTCGTAATGTTTCTATTGTTATCTGCTTTTCTACATATTTTCCCCAGTTCAACATAGTGACTGACTCTTCATATGTGCTGACATTTACATTCACTCTATAACCAAAACTCTATTGCTAAAGAACTTTTGGTCCAAATCCTGTACTCACTCTTCTTCCTAAACCTACCGACTATCTTCCTAATCCTACTGAATATCCCTTTTTGACCTGATGTTCTCTTCTAAATTCTATCATCCAATGTACAACGTCCTATGCCATTGTAATTCAAATTATCTAAGACATCTTTGCAGAACATAATTCAAAGCTAAGTATCCCAATCAAGGGCAAAACCCTTCTGGGCTTCAAATCATACCTAGATTTCTGTTTTCATACTTATATTTCACCTCTATATTCTTGTAAATATTGCAGGTTCCCAATACCATTATTCATCGCACAGAATCATTCGTCACCAAATCAAACCTGTTTTTAAACCCAAGTATACACTGTTCCCTCAATCATTTTAGAGAAGAGCAGGGACAGAGGGGTTCTTACAATACAGGAAAGTTGGGGATCTTCCACCAGATGAGAACCTCAAATGACCATGCACAAATGATACCTGGAGAAGGTGTAGCCAGGTATGAAGCACCTGAGAGAGCAAAAGTCATCTTCCATGGCAAACAACCTGGTCAGGATGAAGGGATGTGTCTGAATCTGCCTCTGTCTTCTTACTGTAGACAAGATGGAACAATCCAGGCCTGAGTGGAGAGCTGTTCCCGGGTGCCAATGGTTGATATACATTCTACCTTATGAAAGTGTCACAGGAAGTAGGGGAAACCTCCATCTTATGTAACCCTTGGAAGCAACTGTTAGGACAAAGTGGTTGCCAAGGCAGTGACCTCATTCAGTTCCAAAGAATGTGACATACCTCATTTCCTTAGTGATGAAACTCTCTGAACTTGGTATCCAAGAAGCCAGGCACCCAGAGGCAGTCCCAGTCCCAGGCCCAGTGGGCTCACTTGTTTGGATTTACCAAGGACAGAGTCAGTTTTCTTGGTACCTAATGATGTGAGGATGGCCAAATGCCAGGAGAGCTCTGAAGATGGACCTTTCCTGAGAAAACAGGTAGTGGCTAACCACTTTTTCCTGACATCTTCACAGAGTTGGTCGAGGAAACATGATCTGAGAGAAGACAGGCCATGTCGGGGGAACATAGTATGGCCCACCAGTCAGAGGATACTTCGGATAGTCAAAGACCTACTTGGGGGCAGGAGGTGCCTTTGTGGGAGTGGGTGCGGTTTTGTTGTTTTGTCTCATGTTCTGAGAATAGATAGGAAAGGCGTTTTGTTTGGTTTGGAGTGGACAGTTTCTAGTAAGTCATTTGACACGGCGAGTGTTTCTGTTTCTGTGTATCCCACTGTGTCCGTTGTTGTAGACATTAGAAAAGAGAATGCATTAATGGATGTGTCCTGTCTAGTATAAATCTTCCCTATAATTCATCCTGCCCAATATATGAATGGACTGCAGCTTGTCTTATCGATGTGCAACACCTGTTATCTTTCTAAGTTGTTGTTTTTTTCCTGAATTCTGGCCACTCTCCAGAATAGGCTCATGGATTTGTGTCCAAAATATGTACCACCTCCAAGCTCTGTGACATGGCCATGTACTGGATAGTTGAAGAGAATGCGAGCATCTCAGAAAACTCAGATATCAGTGTGACCAGGAAAGTCTCAATGCAGAAACACTGCTTTGGGCTTTTTGCTTACTTATTGCTGTGTTGCACTGAATGTCAGGAAGGTCTTTGCCTCAGGCCACCCCTTTGTGAAGCCTGAAGAAAACAGTTTTCAAATGGAAATGAATGGGCCTCACCTGTGGCTCTTAGCTTAATTGCTTTGGAAAGGTATGTGTCTTTATCAGCCTCTTGGACCTGTGTGTGGCTGTAGCTTAGATTCTCAGCACCTGATGGATCTTAAGAATGATCCCATGTGAGCTTCCAAAACCACAATGGCAAAAAATATCATTCATTTTGGATGAAGTCTCTTGCCTTCCTCTGTTAGGTTGCTGCACTCCATCAAATGAGAATAGGGATTATTTGGGTCAAATGAGTTCTTCAAAGCCCTGCAGAGGTGCTTGTGTTTTCGCATGACTCTAAATCACCTAAAGAATTGATACCTAAAATCAGTAGACCTCAAATTGGAGAAACATAGAAGTATTAACGGCAGGTTTATTTGTTCACTCCTGGTTCACAGAAACGGTGTCCAGCCTACCCTGACTTTAGGCAAATGAGGGGCAAACGAGCTGATTTTGGACACTGTCTTGGGCTGCACCCCTCATGGAAACCTCCAGCCAGATGTTAAGATGATTGACTATATGGAATAAGATGAGGGCTATGTGGGAGTGTTTTGGTTTTAATGTTGGTCATTTGTGTGGCATTGGAATAAATGACTGTGTCCACGTGGGCTTGAACTCTGGTGTGATACCCCTTAGAGACTGGGTTTTGGAACTGAACTCAGAGAAGCATTGCCATGAATTTTGTTGGGATTTTAAGAGGCCATGCATGAAAGTCGCTCTTGGAAACTGAGACCTAGGCCCCGGGTGGATTTCCACAGAGGCCTGGGAATCTCAGCAAGGATATCACATGATTTTATTCTTAAAGAAATGGCAGCCATAGTTGAGAGTCAAAACACACATGGACCTCACATTATAGACCTCAATGGGCCTCGCCTAATGTGACATTTTGTCCACTCTTTGGGAAGCCTTGCCTGTGAGAGTTCTCCAGAGATTTTATTGAAATGAGCTTCCTCACCATTTAATCTTTGCTGAATGAATTGAAACCCACAGTGCCTCCAACTTCATGCTAAAAAATGGCTAGATAAATACCATGAAATTTTTGAAATACCTATAACCAGGTGGTACTGGAGAAACATTGGATGTCCTTTTGCTGATCATGATTATACCAGACAGTGCCTTGATTTACTGAGTTTCATGAAAATGGTGTAGAACAGAGATGCCAGTAGTTTGTAGCCTGCTGAGTAGTGGGTCTAGAGCAGTGGTGGGGAGGTGTTTGATAAAACATTCGTGGAAGGGCCTTGTGGATCTACCATTGGATTCCAAATGCCTTGTAACTGACATGGTGCAGCCAGCAGACCCTTATATGTAAAGGCATCTTGTTATATGGAGAGTTTTCAGAGGAAAATTAAGAATCAGGTTGATATGGAAAAGGGGGCAATGGGGAAAGCTGTGAGAGATAGAAGCCTAGTTGGTGCATTCTCTTGCAGACCCTGACCCACCACACGTGACAGAACTCCCTCCAGCACTGTGTCCCAGTTTATCTCCTAGTATTTCGTGAAACAACTACCAAACTCACAGTGCAGCAGCAAAAACTCCACAAAAAATGGAGGAGGACCAAATGGCTTCACAGTCCACACGGGGATACACTTAGTCCCCAGTGGCCTCAGTTTACTTACAAAGAGACTATTCAGCACTGCTTCATCTTGTTCATTGGAAAATAAGAAACCATGTCCTCCAGGTCACATAGATGTAGACCCAGCTTTGATGGTCTCACTACAAAGGAAGCCAAATCTCCTGAAAACAACATATATTTCAAGTGCGGAAGCTCAGAGGCAGTTTCTCAAAAAGTTTTTAGGCCAGCAGAGCTCCATGTTTGTGGAGTGTTTACCCTGTCCCTTACTTTTTGAAACTCCTCTACCACCTCCAGAATGTGAACTCCTTAGCATTTTCCATTCCAGATATGTATTCACTGATTTTGTAACTCTTCTCCTCTAGTTGTGTCTTACTTGTGGTGAAGGTAATGTCAAGGCATTGTTCTGGATGAGAGCGGGAGGATATTTGTGCAGCGTATATTTACATACACATTGGATTCATTTTCCAATTTTTCATTCGAAGTACTGAATCCCTGACACTAACCCATACCTAGTAGACTCAGACTATTCATCCTAATATAATCGGGAAAATTAACCCAACACAATAGAAATACAAGCACTTCAGAGGAGACATGTTGTATAGTTGGACTTGACATTTGCCTTATATAAGGTTGGAGTTATAAATCTAGTGAAATTTTAATTGAAATATTGTCCATGTGTTTTTAAACTTAACAAATATGTGAATTCTTGTCTCCCTTTTCTGTAGCCTATTCACACATGTATATTTCTATGCATATATAGAATCCTACCAGGTATCACACGTACATTTTTGTGAGGTGGCTGTCTTGGCAGATACAAATTGTGAGAAGAGTTCACTCCTCCTAAATGCTTTTGGAAATGAAAATTCAACCTATAGGAGAGCGTCCTATTAAAAAAACATTATATAAAAACTCATGTTCAGTAAAATAAATATTTTTTGCATTTGTGGATGATGTATATTTACTGATGAATTTCGATTGGCATTTATATTGGTACTTTTTAATGTCTGTGAGTGTTGTGTGTGTGTGTGTGTGTGTGTGTGTATATATATATATATAGATATAGATATAGATATAGATATAGATATAGATATAGATATATAGATATAAATATAGATATACTCTCCAAATTTTTCAAAGTATGAAATATATGTGTCTTATTTTGCACTCCCTAAATTTTTCATATTCATGAATGTGGATTTATAATTATCTTTTCACAAGATTATTCTCAGAAACATTCATATACCCTACGAGACTCTTACCACTAATACTAATATAATGGAGAAAAAGAACCCAAACAGAATAGATACAAGCATTTCAGAAGAGACATGGTGTATAGTTGGACTTGCCTTTTGCATAATATAAGGTAGGAGTTATAAATCTATTCAATTTATTGAAATAATTTTCCATGTGTTATTTTTTTTGACACAACACAAAATTTAATCTTTGAAAAATAAATAAAATTGACACTTCCTTAACCAAGCTAATGAAGAAAAAAAACCTCAAATAACTAAAATTAAGGATCATAAAGGAACTTTTACAGAGTACAAAACTAAAATACAGAGAATAATTGAAAACTAATTTGAAAATTTATAGTCTAATAAATTAAAATACCATGATGACATCAATAAAATTTTAGAGATATACCCAAACTTAATTAGTAGGACGTGAACAATTTAAACAAATCAATTTCAAGCAATGAAATAGAAGTTGCTGTCAACAGCCTACCAATCAAGCAAAGCCCAGGAACAGACAGATTCTCAGCCATGTTCTACAAGACCTTCAAAGAAGCATTCATCACAATACTCCTCAAATTATTCCATAAAATAGAAAAGGATGGAACTCCTCCAAACTCATTCCATGAGGCTATTATCACTCACATACCAAAATCAGACAAAGACACATCAAGGAAAGAAATCTTCAGAGCAATATTCCTGACAAAGATATATACAAAAATTCTCAATAAAATTCTTTTTTTTAAGCCAAAGTTAATCAAAAGGGATAAAGAGGGACACTACACACTATTCCATGTGTTTTTAAAGTTAAGAAATATATGAATTCCTGTCTCCCTTTCTCTGTAGCCTATTAAGCACATGTATTTTTATATGCACAAATAGAATCCTACCTGGTTTCACACGTACATTCTTGTAAGGTGGCTGACTTGGCAGATACTATTTGTGAGAAGAGATCACTCCTCCTAAACGCTCTTGGTACAGAAAATTCAACCCATGGGTGAGCTTCCTAGATGAACAACATTATACATACATCCATGTTCAGTAAAATGAATATTTTGGGATATGCAGATGAGTTATTTTTCATGATGAATTTCGATTGACATATATATTGCGACATTATAATGTGTGTGTGTTTGTCTCTCTCTCTCTCTCTCTCTCTCTATATATATATATATATATATATATATATATATATATATATATAGTCTCCAGATTTTCCAAAATATGAAATATATGTCTTCTTATACACCACCTGAATTCATTCATATTCATATATGTGGATTTATAATCAACTTTTAACAAGTTTATTCTCAGAAATATACATCCACTGAAATACATATTTGTTTCCTAGTACTGAAAACTAAATTCAGGGAAGGGTTCTTACAAATCCTAATATTTCTAGACTAACTGACCAAGTTTAACATCAATGCAAATACATTCCTATTGGATATGATGTGTTTTTTAAAGTTCATTTTTATTCAAACTTGGTGCGTTATTATTTATTCAGTTTATGGACATCATAAAATATATCCTTTCATTCACAAGTTCACAAATTTATAAATATTTGGTTTACTTTCAATCACTTCCTCCTTCGGAACACATATATTCCTCTATGTTTCTTGACTGGTCTTTTCACTAGACTTCTTTCTAAACACATTATTTTCGATTCCATTATCATTTTTGAAGCAAAACTCACACACTATTCATGATAAACGGTAACCCTAATAATACCATTAGATATATAACTTGTTGGAATGAATGTACATATATCAATATATGATTTCGTCTATATTTTCAGATATTAAAACAATCCATTATGTAAATTTGGAACCAGTCACATAATTTTTTCACAGTATGGTCTATTAATGCATCATCTCTATATTCATCAACACAGGGTAAACCTCTTAGTATCCCCAGTACTAATTTATATGTTTTCAAAATATTGCTCCCAGAAAAGGTGGAAGAAATACTCATGTCACCTGATCTACATATACATATTATCACAGTAATATTCTGGACACAAAATGCAAAGGTCACCATTATGATTGCAATAAAGCCTCAATGGAATGTGAACATGGATTACTAAAAAATCCATGTCCAGTTTGCCTAATGCTCTCAAATGTCAATCCAATTGGTGACTACATTTTTGTTTCTTTTTAAGATTATGTATTCAACCTCGACCCTGTTGAAAATGTCAAATCTTATCACTCACGTTATACTTTGCCTGATTTCCTAATGTCTCTATTGATGTCTGCCTTCCTACATATTTTTCCCAGTTCATCATTGTGCCCAACTTTTCACATATGGTGCCATTTATATTCACTCTCTAACCGAAACCTATTGCTAAAGAACTTTTGGTCCAAATCCTAGACTCACTCTTCCTCCTAAACCTACTGACTATCTTTCTAATCCTACACACTATCCCTTTTTCACTGGATGTTCTCTTCTACATTCAATCATCTGAGGTACAGGGTCTTATGCAATTGTATATCGATTTGCATCGACCTCGGTGCAAATCATTACTCAAGCTAAGGATCCCAATCAAGAGCCCAAATCCTTCTGGGCTTCAAATATTACCTAGATTTTTGTTTTCATACTTATATTTTACCTCTATATTCTTATAAATATTGCTGGTTCCCAATACCATTATTCATCCAGCAGAATGATTCCTAAGCCAAATGGAACATGCTATTAACCCTAACCATACAATGTTCCCTCAATCTCACTTTACAGAAGAGCAGGGATAAAGTTGATCTTACAATACAGGAAGTTAGGAGATCTTCCACCTGCTGAGTACCTCAAAATCCATGCAGAAATAATCCCTGGACAAGATGTAGGCAGCTATGAAAGACCTGAGAGAACAAAAGTCATATTCCATGGCAAACAACATGGTCAGGATGAAAGGATGTGTCTGAGTCAGCCTCTCTATTCTTAATGCAGGGAAGATGGACCAAAGCAGGCCTGTGTGGAGAGCTGTTCCCAGGTGACTATGGTTTCTATACCATTCTAACATGTGAAAGTATCACAGGAAGTAGGGCAGCCTCCATGTCAGGAGACACTAGGATGCAACTGTTAGGACAAAGTAGTGGCCAAGACAGGGACCTCATTTATTTCCTGAAGGTAGTGACCTCACCTCATTTCCTTGGCGATGGAACTCTCTGAATTTTGTGATCCAGGAAGCCAGGCACCAGAGCCAGTCCAAGTCCCAGTCGCAGTGGGCTCACTTGTTTGGATTTACTAAGGACAGAGTCAGTCTTTCTTGGTACCTACTGATGTAAGGGTTGCCAAATACTAAGAAAGCTCTGAAGAGGGGTCTTTCCTGAGAGGACAGGAATTGGCTCACCACTGCCTCCTGACAACTTCACAGATTTGACCAAGGAGACCAGATCTGAGACAGAAAGGCCATTTGTGGGGAACATCGTATGGCCTACCAGTCAGAGGACACTCCAGATAGTGACAGACCTACTTGGGGGAAGGAATTGCATTTGTGGGTGTTGGTTTGTGTTTGTGGTTTTTTTCCATGTTCTGAGAATAGGTAAAAAAGGAGGTTTGTTTGGATTGGAGTGGACTGTTTCCAGTAAGTCATTTGACAAGGAGACTGTTTCTATTTCTGTGTATCCCACTGTGTTTTTCTTTGTGGATATTAGAAAAAAATAGCTCATTGGGTGTGTCCTGTCTAGTAGAAAGCTTCCCAGCATGCATCCTTTCCAATTAATGAATGGACTGAGGCTTGCCTTATCCATGGGCAACACCTGCTATCTACCTAATTTTCCATTTTTTCATGAATTCTGGCCACTCTCAAGATTAGTATCATGTATTTTTGTACAAGATATGTACCACCTCCAAGCTCTGTGACATGGCCATGTACTGGATAGCTGAAGGGAATGGCGAGCAACTCAGAAAACTCACATATTAGAGTAACAAGGAAAGTCTCCGTGGAGAAACCCTGCTTGGGGCCTTTTGATTACCTATTGTTCTGTTGCTCTGAATGTCAGAAAGGTCTTTGCCTCAGGCCACCCCTTTGTGAAGCCTGAAGAAAACAGTTTTCAAATGGAAATGAATGGGCATCACCTGTGGCTCTTTGCTTCATTGCTTTGGAAATGGATGTATCTGAATCAGCCTCTTGGCCCTGTGTGAGCCTGTGGTTTAGATTTTCAGCACCTGATGAATCTAAAGAAAGATCCCATGTGGGCATCCAAAACCTAAATGGAAAAAAGATCAGTCATTGTGGATGAAGCCTCTTGCCTTCCTCTGTAAGATTTCTGACCTATATCAAGTGAGAATAGGGATCATTTGTGTCAAATAAGTTCTTCAAAGGGCTGCAGAGGGGAGACAATAGGTGCTTGGGTTTTCTTATAACTCCAATTCACACTAAAAATCTATACCCCACAGTCAGTAGGCCTCAAATTTGAGAAGTGGAGTAGTATTAACGGCAGGCCTATTTGATCACTTCTGGTTCACACTAACGTTGTCCAGGCCACCCTGACTTTAGGCAAATGAGGGACAAGGGAGATTATTTTTGACACTGTCTTGGGCTGTGCCCCTCAAGGAAACCTCCAGCTAGAGGTTATGATTAGTGTCTATATAAAAAGATGAAGAGGGCCATGTGAGAGTGTTTTGGTTTTAATTGTCATCATTTGTGTGGCAATTTGAAGAGATGCCTGGGTCCACCTGGGCTTTAACTCTGTTGTGATTCCCCTTAGAGACTGAGTTGTGTAACTGACCTCAGAGAAGTATTGCCATGAATTGTGTTGGGATTTCAGGAGGCCACACATGAGATTCACCATTGGAATCTGAGATCTTGGCCCAGGGTGACTTTACACAGAGCACTGGGAATCTAAGCCAGGATATCACAAGATTTTATTCTGAAAGATTCCAGCCATAGTTAAAACACCAACAGGGAATCTTTAGATCACTTATAAGCAAATTAAAAAACAAAATTTTTTAACAAGAGTAAAAATACTTAGTTAATGTAATGCTACCCTGAATTTTTTGGGTGAGTTTTACTTTATATTCCCTGTTTGAGATCCTAGTAAACTTGAGAGAAAAAAAAAAAGAAAAAAACAAAACTTTTGAACATAACTTTAAATGAAATAAAATCTGACCTACTGCTTTCGTAGTCATTCTCACATGTAGTAAGATGGGACACAGAGCCTTATCTCAGGTAAGACAGGGCTCTTTATAAATCTTAAGTGTTTTAGTTCTAAAGCTGATCTTCGTTTTTTAATATCCTTTTACAAAGTTTACATAAATTGTTTGAGGTCACATGAACATTAGCTAACACCATATAATTTCACTTTTGAAACATGAATTAAAGAATGGCTGAATGTTTTTAACATTCAAATAGATTAGGCTCTCATTAATTTAAAAATACATTTAAATTGTTGCACAATGTAAAGTGTAACATAAAACTTTACATATCTTATTGATAACAGGTAAATAAATCCCGAATATATATTTTATTTACCATACAACTTCAGAACACCAGCTTGATATAATGCTCTTTTAATGTTTCTACCTTATCGAGTTGTATAACTGGAAGATATGAGCACATTAATAGCATCACAGTTACATTGATGTTTCTACATTAACCAAGTTTATCTTTTAAAGAAATGGCAGTACAGTGCTCTAAAATAACAGTTCTGTTTTAAACAGTTGTTTAATTTTTATGGTTGCTTGCTCTGGAAAAAATAAAACTTAATAAACACAATGTTATGAGTAATCTTATGTTTTAAGAAATTTTTGTCTCTTTAACACATGACTAATTTTTACAATCTTACACAGACTTTAGTAGAAAGTCTGTATAAGATTGTAAAATTTTATACAGATTTTGTACTAAAAATTGATAGACCTTAGTATATCAATCAGATATCAAACAAAAACACTCATGAATGAGTAAATCCAAATCAAATTTACTTTACTTTTTAATCAAAATATTAGACAAATGTATTGAACAGTGTAAACCATTTTTTGGTTGAAGGAAAAGTCCTAGAACAAAGTCATATAGACCTTTGGTAGACAATAATATTTTATTAGATTTTTGAACACCTAGAAAAACTTATAGGCATAAATTTGAAGACATTTATATTTATCTGTTTATCCAATCTAAATTGAAACATTTAAACCACGTGAATTAAAGATCTGTGGTCCACTTTTTAAAATTTGTTTTTATGAGCGCTTTTTTATATGAGTGCTCCTTATATATGTTAATTTGTGTATCATTTGAATGATATACGGACATATGTGTATGTATATATATATATATATATATATATATATATATATATATATAGATATATAGATAGATAGAGAGAGAGAGAGAGAGAGAGAGAGAGAGAGACATACAACACATAACAAAAGTGTGCACACCTAATAATAGTGAAGGCCTTGTAGCTTTTCACAGGTGAAATCACCATTGCAATGTTTTTAAAACTCCACAGTTGGTCAAAGATAAAACTGATCAGAAAAACATTAACCTAGGTCTGTAGGATCAAAATCATAAACTCAAAAAAAAAAAGAATCTAAGAAAAAATTATGAGTCCTAGAAAAAATGACTGGCCGGTAATTAGTAAATACCATACAATTTACCATTTTTTTCCCTTAGGCCTCAGATCAGTCTCCTACTGAGCTTACAGGAGACTTTCATTTGCATTTCAACAGAAGTCCTGGCTGAGGTCTGGAAGGAGCAGGAAAAAACTGCTATTCTGAGCAGACACCTCAGGCCTAAGGCATTTTAACCATAATTTTCTGGTTAGGATGTTGAAAATTATGCTACAAGTTTAAGATACAATTCACAAAATTTTATATCTTTACATCTTGTTTTGTCAACAGATATCATACTATGATTTACTATCCTTGTCCAAATTAATGCACTGGTAAACACAGTGACATTTTCCCAGGCTACCCAATTCAGAATTGGAGAAAAAAAGACTGCATGATTGGGAAGTTACTTGCCAACTTGGAAGTAGAGTTCTTTAGTTTTCCATCCTAAGTATTTAAGTTCTCTGGCATGAATTATCTGAAATCAAAAACTAAACAATTACCTAAACCCGACTTTTAACTGCAATATTGTGCAATGCTTCAAAAAACGCATTCAGATACCAGATTTTTACAATAAAACATCATCATTTAGACACAAATTCAGCTAAGATCATTCTCAAGAAACAATTTATAATATAAACACATTATTGCACATGTCTTAAAGGGCCAAAAACAAAGGCACAAGACAGACAGAAAGGAACTCCAGAATATGGCTGACAGACAGAAGCCTTTAAAACAGAGCAGATAAGAGAAAAATCTCCTGCACCAGTGGCACCACAGATGTCCCCACAAGGGGACCAGATGTTTTCACAGAGAAGCTACCTGAAATGTAAAATCAAGGGTCTCCATGGTGACTTTACTGCATTTAGTGTCCCCTTTTTATTTTTCTCTTTTAAAAGAAGACAGAGGTGTCATAATGCTTACAGTGCAGGGAAGGAAGGAGGGAATTCCCTGAAGCAACAGGGCTTTGGCAGTTGCTGGGGTCCCTCAGTCCCTCCTTTTACTTACAGGATTAGCTCTTCTGTTTCGGGTCCACTCCAAGCATGCTCCATCTCCTAACATTTCAGTCGTCAGCTCTCAAAAAGTTCTGGGACGGGGCCGGGTATCAAAATTTGTAACTTAAAGTTCGGTTTCTGACCCTGAAGCAAATTAATGCTAATTTAATAATGAGGACAGGGTTTTGAGAAAAAGAAAATGGAGGTTTATTGCTTTGCTAACAAAGGAAAAACAAGGGGACTCTGCCAAAAGGTTGTGACTCTCATGATCTGGAGGGACAAGGGATTTTAAAGAGTTTCACTTGTTAACCTGGGGTATACTCAGTTCTTCGTTCCCCAGCAGGCATTGCCCTGTGCAGTGGGTGTGCTCCAGGCAGCCAGCTAGGGGCTTCTTTCTTCCTGCTTAACATAGGTGGGTAAAGTTCATCACAGTTCCTTAAAACACAGTCGAAAGGGTGTCAGGCTTACTTGCTTTGTTATCCTTTTTCACGTCCAATATCCTTAAAATTTTACCACAGAAATCAAACAAAAAAACGCACAAAAACAAACAACAAAAAACATATAGACCACAGAACAAAACACAGAAAAACAGAATCCTGGTGCCGAAACAGAAAAATAGAGGAGCAATGCAACATCTTGCTAAAGCTCCAGGGTAGGAGCGTGTGTGTGCCCATCGGCACCTCTCTACCCTTCCAGAGGAATTCCCTACAGAACAGAACAGAGGACAGCATGATTCTCATTACTGTCCTGGACAGGAGTGTATGTGAGCCTCCCCAGGCCACCTCTCTGTCATCAGAAGAGATCTCCCTTAACCAGATATCAGATGTTATAAAGGCGCCACTTACCTATGGAGGCCTCCTCCACCAGGGGCTTGATAATAGTTTTAGTGTGGTGGTTCACTGCAGTGCTCCCCAGACTGACGGCTCACTCCAAGGCCTTGGAACATCTCAAGTTGTGCACCCCCTAGAGTGGTTCTCCAGCCCAGTGCCCTGGAGGGAAGGCCAGCTTCAGAATTTTCAGCAGTCTGGTTTTGTGATCTGCTCGGGCAGGGTCATCTCACTGGGGAACTCCAAAATTTTGGACTAGGATGCAAGAAAAGACCACTGACTCCAATTAAAATCAAATTAAGGCAAGCTTATTATTTCGACAGGCTGTGCTGCCTCTCCTTCCCAAAATGGCGGGAACAAGACAGCAACCCCACCTTTCCTACAGCCCAGCTATATAGCCCAGAAAGTTACACAAATGGGTGGTTACAGATAACAAAACTTTGAAAGCATCACACTAATGGTAGTTTACATTTTTTTTTTTTGCTGGCCCCAATATCAGAAATAATGAGGACCATTAGGGCCTCAGAGAGGGTTGTTGTCTGGCCAGGGAAGGCCAATATTTATGAGGTGTCACTAAAGTTTCAGAAAGTACTGTTATCTGGTCAGAGAGCCAGGTGTGGATGAGTTCAAGGCACGGGCAGGCGTTCCAAGCAGGTTCAGAATTTGCAGTAATTTAGAGTAAAGCCAAAATTATCTTTTCACTGCTTTGTGGCAAGATGGTTCCCAATTTTAATAAAAAATCAGGTTGGGTCTATCAAGCCTCTCCCTTACTTTTGGAAACTCCTCTGCAAACTCCAATGTTGTGAACTCCCGAGCATTTTAATTCCAGATATGTATTCACAGAATTTCTAACTCTTCTATTCCAATTGTGTCTTTCTTGGGGCGAAGGTAATATCAAGTCATTGTTCTGGATGAGAGTGGAAATATTTTTGTGTAGCACATATTTGCATACACATTTAGGAGATCACTCCTCCTAAACACTGTTGGAACAGAAAATTCAAACTATGGGGGAGCTTCTTAGTTGAACAACATTATTCATGAATCCAAGTTCATTAAACAAATAGTTTTGGATCAGTGGATGATATATATTTCAAGATGAATTTCAATTGGCATATACTATGCTACATTTTAATGTCTGTGTGTGTTTTTTGTTTATAATGTTTTGCGATTTATATGGATTTAAAATCAAGTTTCCACAAGATTATTCTCAGAATATTCATCCACCTGAAATACATATTTGTTTCCTAGTACTGAAAACTAACTTCAGTAAATGGTGCATAAAAATCCTAATATTTCTACAGTAACTGACCCAGATTAATATCAATGCAAGTAGATTCCTAGGGGACATGATGTGTATTTTGATGTTCATTTTTATTCAACACTGCTACATTACTATTTCTGCAGCTTATGCACATCATACTGTATATATTTCATTCAAAAGTTCGCAAATTTATATGCATGTGTTTCACGTTCAATCACTTCCTGCTTCAGAACACATGAATTCCTCCAGGTTTCTTGACTATTCTTTTCATGATACTTCTTTCCAAACACATTATTTTTGATTTCCATAATCACGTTTGAAGCAAAACTCACACACTTTTCAGGATAAAATATAACCCTAATATTACCATTAGATGTATAAGTGGTTGGAATGAATGATTGCATATCAATATGAGATTTCTTTTATATTTTCAGATATCAATTCAATCCATTATTTAAAGTGGAACCAGTTATATTATTTATACACAGTATGGTTTATTCATGCATAATCTGCATATTCATAGACACAGGGTACACCTATTTGTACCCCAAATACTAAATTATACGTCTACAAAACATTGCTCCAGAAATGGTGGAAGAAATATTCATGTCACCTGATCTACACATACATTTTATCACAATAATATTCTGGACACAAAATGCAATGGTCACACTTATGATTTTAAAAAAGCCTAAATGGAAAGTGAACATGGATTACAAAAAAACATCCAAGTCCTGGTTACCTAATGCTCTCGAATTCAATCCTATTTGTGACAACATATTTGTTTCTTCCTAAGATTATATATTCAAACTCAACCCTGTTGAAAATGTCTAAACCAATTACACACTTTATACTTTTGCTGATTTCCTAATGTCTCTATTTATGTCTGCTTTCCTACATATTTTCCCCTGTTCATCATTGTGACTGACTCTTCACATGTGCTGACATTTACATTCACTCTCTACCCGAAACCCTATTTGTAAAGAACTTTTGGTCCAAATCCTATACTCACTCTTCTTTATAAACCTGCTGACTACCTTGGTAATCCTACGGACTATTCCTTTATGACTAGATGTTCTGTTTGTTATTCAATCATCCGAGGTACAAGATCCAATTTCATTGTATATTGACTTATCTGAGACATCTGTGCAGAATATAATTCAAAGCTAAGTATCCCACTCAAGGGCCCAATGCCCTACTTGGCTTCAAATCTTCCCTAGATTTCTGTTATATTTTACCTATATATTCTTGTAAATATCACAGGTTTCCAATACCATTATTCATCCAGCAGAATGATTGCTAACCAAAATTGAACATATTATTAACCCTAACCATACACTGTTCCCTCAATCTAACTTTAGAGCAGTGCAGGGACAGAGTTGGTCTTACAAAAGAGGAATGTTGGGGATCTTCCACCTGCTGAGAATATCAAAGATCCATGCAGAAATGATCCCCGAAGAAGATGTAGACTGCTATGAAGGACCTGAGAGAGCAAAAGTTAGCTTCCATGGCAAACAACCTGGTCACTATGAAGGGATGTGTCTGAATAAGCCTCTCTCTTTTTAATATAGAGCAAATGGACCAAACCAGGCCTGTGTGGAGATCTTTTCCCCGGTACCAATGGTTGATATACCATTCTAACTTGTGAAAGTGTCACAGGAAGCAGGGGCAGCCTCCATCTCATGGGACCCTTGGAAGCAACTGTTAGGACAAAGTGGTTGCCAAGGCTGTGAGCTCATTCACTTCATGAAGGAAGTGACCTACCTCACTTTCTTGGTGATGGAACTCTCTGAACTTGGGATCCCTGAAAACAGGCAGCCAGAGTCAGGCCCAATAACAGTCACAGAAGTCTCACTTTTTGGATTTACCAAGGAGAGAGTCAATCTTTCTTGGTATCTACAGATGTGAGGATGGCCAAATGCCAGGAAAGATCTGAATTGGGGTCTTTCCTGAGAAAGCAGGTATTGGCTCACCGCTGGCTCCTGACAACTTCACAGACTGGGCCAAGGAGTCCAGATTTGAGAATAGAGAAGCCATTTCGGGGGAACATAGTATGGCCCACAAGGCAGAGGACACTCTTGATAGTCACAGACCCTCTTGGGGGAAAAAGGTGCCTTTGTGGGAATGAGTGTGTGTATGTGGTTTTGTCTCATGCTCTGAGAATAGGTAGGAAAGGCGGTTTCTTTGGTTTAGAATGGACTGTTTCTAGTAAGTCATTTGACAAAGCAAGTGTTTCTATGTCTGTGTATCCAACTGTGTCCATGGTTGTAGACATTACAAAAGAAAATGCATCAATGGATGTGTCCTGTCTAGGAGAAAGCTTCCCCACATTCATCCTGCCCAATTTATGAAAGGACGGAGGCTTGCCTTATTGATGGGCAAGACCTGCTGTCTTCCTAAGTTTCTGTTTTCTTCTTGAATTCTGGCCACTCTCCAGAATAGACTCATGGTTTTGTCACCAAGATATGTAGCACCTCAAAGCTCTGTGACATGGCCGTGTACTGGATAGCTGAAGGGAATGGCGAGAATCTCAGGAAACTCAGATATCTGTGTGATCATGAAAGTCTCAGTGGAGAATCTCTGCTTTGGGCCTTTGCTTACCTATTGTTCTGTAGCACTGAATGTCAGGAAGGTCTTTGCCTAAGGCACCACTTTGTGAAACCTGAATAAAACAGTTTTCTAATGGAAATGAATGAGCATCACCTGTCTCTCTTTGAGTAATTGCTTTTGAATGGGATGTGTCTGAGCCAGTCTGTTGGCTGTGTGTGAGGCTGTGGCTTGCATTCTCAGCACCTGATGGATCTAAAGAAAGATGCCATGTGTGCATCCAAAACCAAAATGGCCAAAAGAGCAGTCATTGTGGATAAAATCTCTTGCCTTCCTCTGTAAGGTTCCTGACCTCTATCAAGTGAGAATATGAATCCTTTGGGTCAAATGACTTCTTCAAAGCCCTGCGGAGGCTAGCCAATAGGTGCTTGGGTTTTCTCATGACCCCAATGCCCATAAAGAATCTAAACCCCACAGTCAGTAGGCCTCAAATTGGAGAAGCTGAGCAGTATTAATGGTAGGCCTTTTTGATCACTTCTGGTTCACAGAAGGGGTGTCCAGGCCACTCTGACTTTATGGAAATGACGAGCAAGAGTGCGTATTTTGGACACTGTCTTGTCCTGCGCTCCTCATAGAAACCTCCAGCTAGAGGTTATGATGAGTGTCTATATGGAAGAAGATGAGAGCCATGTGGGACTATTTTGGTTTTAATTGTGGTCATTTGTGTGGCACTTGGAAGAGATGACTGGGTCCACCTGGGTTTGAACTCTGGTGTGAATCCCCTTAGAGACTGAGTTCTGGAAGTGACCTCAGAGAAGTATTGCCATGAATCGAGTTGGGATTTTAGGAAGCCATGCATGAGAGTCGCCCTTATAAACTTAGATCAAGGTCCAGGGTGGCTTTCCACAGAGCACTGGGAATCTCAGCCAAATTATCCCATGATTTTATTCTTAAAGACTTGGCAGCCATACTTGAGAGTCAAAACACACATGGAACTCACATTGTAGACCTCAATAGGCCTGGCTTCATGTAACCTTTTGGCCACTCTATGGGAAGCATTGCCTATGAAAGTTCTCCAGAGTTTCACTGAAATGAGCTTCCTCAACATTTAATGGTTCTTGAAAGCCACAGTGCCTCCCAACTACATCCTTGAAAAATGGCTAGATAAATACTTTGAAATTTTTGAAATTCCCATGACCAGGTGGCACTGGAGTATCTTTGGATGTCCTGCTGCTGATCATGAGTGTACCAGAGAGTGCCTTGATTGACTGGAATTTATAAAAATAATGTAGAACAGAGATGGTAGTAAGTTGGAGCCTGCTGAGTAGTGGGCCTAGAGCAGTGGTAGCCACGTGTGTGATAAAACATCTGTGGTGGGTCCATGTGATTAGCCCATTTGCTTTCAAATGGCTTGTGACTGACATGGTGCAGCCAGCAGACCCTTATTTGTAAAGGCATCTTTTTATTTGGAGAGCTTTCAAGGTAATGATCAGAATCAGGTTGATATGGTCAAGGGTGCAAGCTATGTGAGAAAGAAGCCTGGTTGTTTCATTCTCCTGCAGACCCTAACCCACCACACGTGACAGAACTCCCTCTAGCACTGTGTCCCAGTTGAACTTGTTGTTCAAAAAGCCCAGTGCAGCAGCAAGAACCAAAAGCCCCAGTGCAGCAGCAAGAACCACCACAAAAATTTGAGGAGGACCAAATGGCTTCACAGTCCACACGGGGTGAAACTTAGCCTCCAGTGGCCACACTTTACCTACAAAGAGAGAATTCAGCACTGCTGCCTCAGGTTCATTTGAAAATAAGAATCCATGTTCTCCAGGTCATATAGATGCAGACCCAGCTTTGATGGTCTCACTACAAAAGAAGCTAAAACTCCTTAATACAACATATATTTCAAGTGCCCAGCTTCAGAGGCAGTTTCTCAAGAAGTCTTTAGGCCAGCAGAGCTCAATGTTTGTGGAGTGTTTATCATGTCCCTTACTTTTGGAAACTGCTCTACCACCTCCAAGGTTGTGAACTCCTGAGCATATTCCATTCCAGATTTGCATTCACAGATTTTCTAACTCTTCTCCTCTAATTGTGTCTTACCTGGGGTGAAGGTAATGTCAAGGCATTGTTGTGGATGAGAGTGGGAAGATTTTTGTGTAGCAGATATTTGCATACACATTGGATTCATTTTCCAATTTCCCATTAAAAATACTGAATCCCTGACACGAACCCATACCCTACTAGACTCTGACTACTAATCCTAATATGATGGAGAAAAATAACCCAAACAGAATAGAAATACAAGCAGTACAGAGAAGGCATGGTGTATAGTTGGACTTTCCTTTTGCATTATGTAGGGTAGGTGTTATAAATCTAGATAATTTTTAATTGAAATAGTTCTCCATGTGTTTTTAAAGTTAACAAATATGTGAATTTCTATCTCCCTTTCTCTGTAGCCTATTCAGCAAATGTATTTTTATATGCACATATAGAATCCTAGCTGGTATCACATGTACATACTTGTTTGGAGGCTGACGTGGCAGATAAAAATTATGAGAAGAGATAACTCCTCGTAAATGCTGTTGGATCTTAAAATTCAAACTATGGGTGATCTTCCTAGTTGAACAACATTATTCATAAATCCATGTTCAGTAAAATTAATATTTTTGGATCAGTGGATGATATATATTTCACCATGAATTTCGATTGGCATATATACTGCTACTCTTTAATGTCTGTGTGTTTTTTGTGTTTGTGTGTGTATATATATATATATATATATATATATATATATATATATATATATACAATCTCCAGATTTTTTAAAATATAAAATATATGTGTCTTATTATACACTCCCTAAATACATTCATATTCATGTATGTGGATTTATAATCAAATTTTTACAAGATTATTCTCAGAAATATTCATCCCCCTGAAACACATATTTGTTTACTAGTACTGAAAACTAACTTCAATGAAAGGTGCATGCAAATCCTAATATTTCTGCAGTAACTTACCCAGGTTAATATCAATGCAAGTAGATTCCTATGGGACATGATGTGTATTTTGACATTCATTTTTATTCAACACTGGTACAGTACTATTTCTTCAGTTTATGCACATCAAAGGATAAATGTTTCATCCAAAATTTCAAAATTTAAAACTTTTGATTCACTTTCAATCACTTCCTGCTTCAGAACACATGTATTCCTCCATGTTTCTTGACTGGTCTTTCATGAGACTTCTTTGCAAACACATTATTTTCGATTTGCATAATCAATTTTGAAGCAAAACTCACACACTCTTCATGATCAACCGTAACACTAATATTACCATTAGATATACAACTGGTTGTAATGAATGTATGTATGCCAATATCAATATAAGATTTCCTGTATATTTTCAGATATCAATTTATTCCAATTCCAATTTCTAATGTTGGGTCCAGTTATATTATTTATTCACAGTTTGGTCTATTCATTCATCATCTCTATATTCATCAAAACAGGGTACACCTATTTTTTTCCCCAATACTAATTTATAGGTTGTAAAAATATTGCTCCCCATAATGGTGGAAGAAATACTCATATCACCTGATCTACATATACATTTTTATCACAGTAATATTCTGGACACAAATGTAAAGGTAACACTTATGATTGTACCAAAACCTAAATTGAATGTGAATATATATTACTAAAACCATCCATGTCCAGGTCGCCCAATGCTCTCAAATTTCAATCCTATTGGTGACTACATATTTGTTTCTTCTAATATCATATATTCAACCTCAACCCTGTTGAAAATGTCTAATCCTGTTACTCACTTTATACTTTGCCTGATTTCCTAATGTCTCTATTTTATATCTGCTTTCCTACATATTTTCCCCAGTTCATCATTGTGACTGACTCTTCATATGTGCTGATATTTTCATTCAGTCTCTAAACGAAACCCTATTGCTAAAGAACTATATTTCCAACTCAAAGACTCACTCTTCAACCTAAACCTACTATTTTCCTAATCCTACTGACTATCCCTTTTTGACTGGATGTTCTCTTCAACATTCAGGCATCTGAGGTACTAGGTTTTATTCCATTGTATGTAGATTTACCTGCGACCACATTGCAGAATGTAATTCAAAGCTAAATATCATAATCAAGGGCCCAATGCCCTTCCTGGCTTCAAATCTTACCTAGATTTCTCTTTTCATACTTATATTTCAAATACATATTCTTATAAATATTTCAGGTTCCCAATACCATTATTCATCCAGCAGAATGATTCCTAACACAAATAAAACATGTTGTTAACCCTAACCATACACTGTTCCCTCAATCTAAATTTACAGAGGGAAGGGACAGAGTTGGTCTTACAGTAAAGAAATGTAGGGGGTCTTCCACCTACTGAGACCCTCAAAGTTCCATGCTGAAATGATCACTGGAGAATATATACGCAGCTATGAAGGACCTGAGAGAGCAAAAGTCATGTTCAATGGCAAACAACCTGGTCAGGATGAAGGTTTCTGTCTGAATCAGCCTCTCTATTCTTAATGTAGAGAAGATGGACCAAACCAGGCCTGTGTGGGTAGCTGTTCCCGGGTGCCTATGGTTGATAAAAAATTCTAACTTGTGAAAGTGTCACAGGAATTAGGGACAGCCTCCTTTTCATGTGAGACTTGGAAGCCACTGGTTGGACAAAGTGATTGCCAAGGCAGTGACCTCATTCAGTTCCTGAAGGAAGTGACCTCACATCACTTCCTTAGTGAAGGAAATCTCAGAACTTGAGATTCATGAAGCCAGGCACCCAGAGTCAGTCCCAGTCCCAGTCCCAGTGGTCTCACTTGTTTGGATTTACCAAGGACAGAGTAAGTCTTTCTTGGTACCTATTGATGTGAGGATTGCAAAATGCCAGTAAAGCTCTGAAGAGGGGCCTTTCCTGAGAAAGCAGGTAGTGGCTCACCTCTGGGTCCTGACACCTTCACAGAGTTGGCCAAGGAGACCAGATCTGAGACATTTCAGGCCATTTAGGGGGAAAGTAATATGGCCCACCAGTCAGAGGACACTCCGGATAGTAACAGACCTTCTTGGGGGAAGGAGCTGCCTTTGTGGGTGTTGGTTTGTGGTTTTGTCTCATTTTCTGAGAATAGGTAGGCAAGGCGCTTTATGTGCTGTGGAATGAACTGTTTATTGTAAGTCATTTGACAAGGCGAGTGTTTCTATGTCTGTTTACCTCACTGTGTCCGTGGTTGTACTCATTAGAAAAAAAGAATGCATCAATGGATGTGTCCTGTCTAGTAGAAAGCTTCCCAGAATTCATCCTGCCCAATTTATGAATGGAGTTCAGATTGCCTTATCAATGGGTAACACCTGCAATCTTCCTAAGTTACAGTTTTCTTCCAGAATTCTGGCCCCTCTCCAGAATAGTCTCATGGTTTTGTCTCTAAGGTATGTACCACCTCCAAGCTCTGTGACATGGCCATGTACTGGATAGCTCAAGTGAATTGTGAGCATCTCAGAAAAATCAGAAATATGTGTGACCACTAAATCTCAGTGGAGAAACCCTGCTTTGGGCCTTTTTTTTTTTAATTAATTTTTATTGTAGGTTGTTCAAAACATTACATAGTTCTTGATATATCATATTTCACACTTTGATTCAAGTGGGATATGCACTCCTTTTGCTTACCTATTATTCTGTTGCTATGAATGTCACGAAGTTCTTTGCCTCGGGCCACCAATTTGTGAAGCCTGAAGAAAACAGTTTTCAAATGGAAATGAATGGGCATCACCTAGGGCTCTTTGCTTAATTGCTTTGGAAAGGGGTGTGTCTGAATCAGCCTCTTGGCCCTGTGTGAGGCTGTGGCTTAGATTCTCAGCACCTGATGGATCTAAAGAAAGATCCCATGGATGCATACAGAACCAAAATAGCCAAAAGAGCTGTCATTGTGGATGAAGACTCTCGCCTTCCTTTCAAAGGTTCCTGACATCTATCAAGTGAGAATAGGGATCCTTTGGGTCAAGTGAGTTATTCAAAGCCCTGCAGAGGCTAGCCCATACGTGCTTGGGTGTTCTCATTACTCCAGTTCACATAACGAATCTAAACCCCACAGTCAGTAGGCCTCAAATTGGAGAAGCCAAGCAGTATTAATGGCAGACCTATTTGATCACTCCTCGTTCACAGTCAGGGTTTCCAGGCCACACTGATTTTAGGCAAATCGGGGGAAAGGTAGGTTATTTTGGACATTGTCTTGGTCTGTGTCCCTCATGGAAAACTCCATCCAGAGGTTATGATGAGGGTCTACATGGAAGAGGATAAGGGCCATGTGGGAGAATTTTGTTTTGAATTGTGGTAAGTTGTGTGGCAGTTGGAAGAGATGCCTGGGTTTACCTGGGCTTTAGCTCTGGTGTGATTCCCTTTAGAGTCTGAGTTCTGGAACTGACCTCAGAGAAGCATTGTCATCAATTGTGTTTGAATTTTACTAGGCCATGCATGAGAGTTGCCCTTGGAACCTGAGATCTAGGCCCAGAGTGGCTTTCCACAGAGCACTGGGAATCTCAGCCAGGATATCACATGATTTTATTCTGAAAGACTTTGCAGCCACAGTTGAGTCAAAACACGCATGGACCTCACATTGTAGACCTCAATGGGCCTGGCTTCATGTGACCTTTTGGCTACTCTTTGGGAAGCCTTGCCTGTGAGTGTTCTCTAGAGCTTTCATTGAAATGAGCTTCCTCAACATTTAATGGTTCCTGAATGAATTGAAACCCCCAGAGCCTCCAACTTCATCCTTGACAAATGGCTTGATAAATACCATGAAATTTTTGAAATTCCCATGACCAGGTGGCACTGGAGAACTTTTGGATGTCCTGTTGCTGATGATGAGTGTACCAGACAGTGCCTTGATTTACTGGGTTTCATGAAATTTGTGTAGAACAGTGATGCCAGTAAGTTGGATCCTGCTCATTAGTGGGCCTAGAGCAGTGGTGTGAAGGTGTGTGATAAAACATGTGTGGTGGTGACATGTGGATCTGCCATTGGCTTCCCAAAGGCTTGTGACTGACATGGTACAGCCAGCAGACCCTTCTATGCAAAGGTGTTTTTTATATAGAGAGGTTTCAGGGCAATGTTCAGAATCAGGTTGCTATGGAAATGGGGGCAACTTATGTGGAATTGAATCCTGGTTGGTGCATTCTCATGCAGACCGTGACCCTCCACACGGGACAGAACTCTCTCCAGCACTGTGTCCCAGTTTAGCTCCTTGTATTTCATGAAGCAAATACCAAACTCCCAGTGCACCTGTGAGAAACACCAGGAAAATTGGAGAATGACCAAATGGCTTCACAGTCCACACGTGGAGACACTTACAACCCAGTGACCATAGTTAAACTACAAAGAGAGTATTCAGCATGGCTGCCTCATGTTCATTGGAAAATTAGAAACAATATCCTCCAGGTCACATTGTTGCACACCCAGATTTGATGGTCTCCCAACAAAGGAAGCTAAAGCTCCTAACAACAACATATATTTTTAAGTGCCCAACCTCAGAGGAAGTTTCTCAAGAAGTCTTTACACCAGCAGAGCTCCATGTTTGAGAAATGTTTACCCTGTCCCTTACTTTTGAAAACTCCTCTACCACCTCGGAGGTTGTGAACTCCTGAGCATTTTTCATTCCTGGTATATATTCACAGATTTTCTAACTTTTCTCCTCTAATTGTGTCTTACTCGGAACAAAGGCAATGTCAAGGCAATGTTCTGGATGAGAGTGTGAACATTTTTTTGTAGCACATATTTACATACACATTGCATTCATTTTACAATTTTCCATTCAAAATACTGAATCTCTGACATGAACCCATACCCTACTAGACTCTGACTACTACTCCTAATATGATGGAGAAAAATAACACAAACAGAATAGGAATACAAGCAGTTAGGAGAAATCATAGTGTATAGTTGTACTTGTATTTTGCATGATTAATGGTAGGTGTTATAAATCTAGTCAATATATAATTTAAATAGTTCTCCATGTGTTTTTAAGGTTAACAAATATGTGAATTCCTGTCTCCCTTTCTCTGTATCCTATTTAGCACATGTACTTTTAAATGCACATATAGAATCATACCTGGTATCACATGTACATTTTTGTGAGGTGGCTGATTTGGCAAATACAATTTGTGAGAAGTGATCACTCCTCTTAAACGCTGTTGGAACTGAAAATTCAACCTATAGGTGAGCTTCCTAGTTGAACAACATTATACATAAATCCATGTTCAATTAAAGAAATATTTTTGCATCTGTGGATGATATATATATCATGATAAATTTTGATTGGCATATATATTGCTAATTTAATGTCTGTGTGTGTGTGTGTGTATTTTGTGTGTGTGTGTATGTGTGTGTGTGTGTGTGTGTGTGTGTGTATATATATATATATATATATATATATATATATATATATATGTATATATACTCTCCAGAAATATATGTGTCTTATATACACTCTCTAAATTCATTCATGTTCATGTATATGGATTTATAATCAACTTTTCACAAGATTTTTCACAGAAATATTCATCCACCTGAAATACATATTTGTTTCCAGTACTTAAAACTAACTTCAGTTTATTTTGCATACAAATACTATTATTTTTACAGTAATGGACCCAGTTTAACATCAATGCAAGTAGATTCCAGTGGGACATGATGTGTATTTTGAAGGTTATTTTTATTCAGCACTGGTACAATACTATTTCTTCAATTTATGCACATGATAGGATATATATTCCATCCACAAGTTAGCAAACTTATAGGCAGTTGTTTCACTTTCATCACTTCCTGCTTCAGAACACATAAATTCCTCTAGGTTTCTTGACTGGGCTTTTCATGAGACTTCTTTCCAAACACATTATTTTTAATTTCCATGATCACTTTTGAAGCAAAACTCACACACTCTTCATGATAAACCATAATCCTAATATTACCATTAGATGTATTAGTGGTTGAAATGAATGTATGTATATCAATATAAGATTTCCTGTATATTTTCAGATATCAATGGAATCCATTATTTAAATTTGGAACCCATTGTATTATTTATTCACATTATGGTCTATTCATGCATTATCTCTATATTCAGAGTCACAGGATATACCTATTTGTACCCCCAATACTAATTTATACATCTTCAAAATATTGCTCCCAGAAATGGTGGAAGAAATACTCACGTCACCTTATCTACATATACATTTTATCACAGTAATATTCTGGACACAAAAAGCAAAGATGACACTTATTATTTTACCAATGTAAAGGTCAGGCGAGTGTCGGAGGAAGAGACTACCAGAGACTGTCTCATGCAACAGCCAAGGATTTATGGGGGTCCAGCATGCTGGGGTCAGAGCTCCCTTGAATAGAGCACAGAGTCCTGAGAACAGCTTAAGCAGAGCTTATATACTTTCCTTGGAGAGGGCAGATAGGAAAGTTTATTGATGGGTCAGGGCGAGTGGGCGGTTTGCGTCCAAATGGGTGAGGAAGTACATTCTGCAGTTTTGCAGTTGGGTACAGCACTTTCAGGGAACTAGATTAGCAAACAGTTCTCAAGACATCAACAGTGTTTTGTTAAGCATACCGAAAAACTGGAAGTGACAAGTACCTATTTTATTAACCTTTCATTCCCCACTTCTTCTTTTGGTTACTTTTAATCATAAAAATGATCATTGGGGGTGTCACATTTTATGTTTACTAGTGTGGTATATTGTTTTCTGATTACCATAAGTTTAACTTGTCCAATTTGAGCATGGAGAAAGGAAACTACACGGTTGATCAAACAGGGTCCTACAATTACCAATAATATGAGGATTATTAATGGACCGGCCAGGGCTGATGAAAACGTAGTTAATGAGGGGGCTTTGTGAACCAAGACTCAAACCACCTTTTTTGGGCCTCTCTCTCTTGTTGATGCTCTTCAAGGCATCTTCTTAATTTAATCATAGATTCTTTTACAACTCCAGTATGGTCGGCATAAAAACAACATTCTTCCCTCAATGCAGGACGAAGGCCCCTTCTCTCATGAAGAGGAGGTCCAACCCTCGACTGTTCTGTAAAATAACTTCAGAGAGAGAGGTTAAAGATTCGTGTAAAGCTGTGAAGGAGGTTTTTAATATCTTTAAGTTTTGGTCTATTACTGCTTCTAATTGGGTCATTTGTTGTGTCCCATGGACCAGGGCAGTGGTTCCTGTGCCCACCCCTGCAGCAACTCCTATTCATAATAGGATGACTAAAGTGAGGGATACAGGTTCCTGGCAGAACCGGGTTGTTTGCCCCCCTATTTGATATTTAAATGTACCTGCGTCATGATAGAGCACTCTGGAAAACATCTGCATCATTACATAATTAATCACATCTGTTGACCATTTTATGAAAACATAAACAATGTTTAAGTGTATAGAATTGTACTGCTGTAGAGATGGACAAGGCAAGGTACCTAAGATAGCACAGAAGACAGGGAAACAGTCTTATTTGGTTGCATCCGGATTTAGAGGGCATTGCTTCTGTTGTAATCAATTAATCCCTGAACCCAAAGTTTAGGTTGTTTCAGAATTTTGTACCCAGCATGTAAGGGAAGGGGCTCAGAAGTTCACAGTCTGCAGAAGTTCACAAAAAGCAGTTTTTGTTTCTGTTTTTTTTTTCCTCTGTTCTGGGAAAGTTAACTTCTTAAGGACACCTGGGAGGGGGAGAGCTTTTTTCTTCTTTTTTTTTTTCTTTTCCTCCCTGCCAGCTGTTACCATGGAGCCCAGTTGGTAACTTCTATATCTTAGAAATGTAGCCATCTCTATGAAGCCCCAGCTCTAGGGCAGAGGCCTTCTTCATATATTTTGTTAAAAACTACTAAGGGGGTGTCTAGCTTAGGAGTGCTGATTTTTCCAGCCAGTGGCCAAGTAGAACAGAGCAACACGAATAGAGGAAGTTTATCTACATTGAACTCTTTTATAGGAACTGTGTTGTTGAAAGGCTTAAAGTCAGCCATGGTGAAGACTTCTGGAGAAGGTCATTTAAGACTTTTCTGTGGGCCTGGTACAGAGGGGAAGACAGGGAAGGCAGGGGATGAGAGCAGCTCCATGGATCTGAGGATGAGGAAAAAGAGATATAAAAAATTATGGGAAAGGGGTTTGGGATTTTCCTGGCAACAAAACTTGAGCAGTAGAACAGGTAGAGCAGAGGGGAAGACGGGAGTGAGTATCCCAAAAAGCCTGTGAGGGACTTTAAATTCTTAGTAACCTGTTTTCAGTGATGACAAAGCAACTTTAAAGGCCATTTTAATTACATCTTTGATAGGCATCTGAGGGCACTCCTTAGCTGGTTTGAGCTTTGGGTTAGCTGGTAAGAGGACCTGGTGGGACCCGGTGTGGGCACTGACAGGAGGAGAGAGGAGTGAGTGGGTGGAAGGGTACCTAAGTACCTACAAGCTCAGCAAGGGGCAATGGTCTGAGAACCGACGGAAATTTGGGTTTTTGATCTAGTAACTGGAGCTGAGAAATCAGGTTGCTGATGTGGGAGTGACAGCAGAGAGTCTGGGGCAGAAGGCTGCGGGTGAGTATCTATTGGAGAAGCATAGTTCAGGATTTGAGCATAGGAGGGAAAAGGCCTACACGTAGGGGAATTTCCTTCCACACTTTTGAGCACTTGTCGAAGTTGAAAAGGTCACGCAAAATTTGAGGATCTAGAGACCCTTCTGGTGGCCATCGGTTTTTGTTATCTAACTGGTAATATGGCCAATGCTGTGTACTGAATTTGATGAGGAGTTTTGCTTCCACCAGGTAGCCCCTGTATCCTCACATCCCCATTATTTACAGAAGAAGTTGGCTTTTCCCCCACACAGTCGTGGCTGTTTTTGGCTTTGGTAGTCCGCCAGGCAAACATAGTAATCTAGGCTAGCCAACCTGCATCTGGCTCGCGTGTCCCTACATCCATAATGTTTGTTTCCATTATCTATTGTATGGAAAGTATTTAATGGAATTTTTGGGGATCCTCTTCCTCAGGGATTTCCCAATAGGAAAGACGTATAGCCAGCTGACAAATTTCTTGGTGGAGAGATGGCCACCAGGTCCCTAAGTGGGCTGTATGTGCGATAGACCATACTTCTTGTCTAGTAGGATTTGTGATCAGCCATCGCTGCTGAATGGGTTGATGAGGGTTAGGACTACTGGTGACCAATTGGAGAGTCTATAGTCTTATTCACATGGCGAATATACAATTTGAAAATGTTACCAGTCTTTTCCATTTTTCAGCCAGATTCTGGATAGGGCACAGGCTTGAGATGAGAATTAGGAACCGGGAAGTGATTCCGTCTAACTTTAGCACTGTAGGTGTTATAAGTAGCACCTGGTATGGTCCTGTCCAGCCGGGTTCCAGGGATGACACCTGATGTTGTCTTATGTAGACAAAGTCTCTTACTTGATATAGATGTGGAGTACCCTCTTCAGCAGGTTGGTAGGCAGTGGCCAGCTGTTTCCACAGGTATTGCTGAGTTCCTTCCAGAACTTTAAGTCTGTCAAGCAAGGTGGTGTGGAAGGGATCGTTAGATCTTTGAGTTAGGGTTAGGTCCCTTACTGGAGATGGGGCCCCATAGAGAATTTCATAGGGGGTGAGGTTACACAAAGAAACAGAGGGAGTATTTCTTGCATGAAATAGTGCATGAGGCAGGAGCATAGTCCAATCTTTTATGCTACTCTTTAAGCTTAATTCCGTTTAGGTCTCTTTAATGGTTCTATTTAATTTTTTTACCTGTCCTGAACTCTGGGGTCTATAAGCACAATGTAACTTCCAATTAATCCCCAGGGTCCTGGCTAACCCCTGAGTTACCTGGGCCATGAACGCTGGTCCATTATCAGACCCTATTACCTTAGGCAGGCCGTACCTTGGAAAAATATCTTTCAGGATCTTCTTGACCACCATTTGCGCCTTTTTTTTTTGGCGGGGGGGAGGCTTCAATCCATCCTGAAATATATCTACAAAGAGTAGGAGATATTTAAGTCCATACCATGCTTGCTTAATTTCAGTAAAGTCCACTTCCCAGAATTGTCCTGGTCTGGTTCCTCGTAGGTGCTTTCCTGCAGGAAGCTTGGAAGTGTAAGCATTAACCTATTGACAGACCCGACAGGCTTTTTTTTACCTGTTCAGTTATTTCCTTTCACTGTGAGTCGGTTAGTGGAAAACTCTGTTCTTGATCCTTCAGGAATGCCTGCAATTTCTTTGAACCAAGGTGAGTGAACTGATGTACATTTTTAACGTAGTGTAGGGCTTTCTGAAATTTCAGGCTTTGCTCAGTGAAGTTGAGGAGTACAGTGTCAGTGTCCTTAGATGTTATCAAAAGCTTGCTGGATCTCAGGGGTCCATTAGAATAGGGCATCTCCCTTTAACAGCGGGTGTAAATGAGAAGTTAAGGACCCAAACACAGGAATCCTTAACCTGCAAAACCCAGCAGTCCCAAGAAACTCTCTGTGTTGTCTGCTGTTAGATGGGGGTGGTTTCTGCACAACCGTTTGATTTCTGGGCTCAGTGAGCCATCGTTTACTGCCCCTAAAGGAATAGCCCAGGAAGATTACTTCTTGCTGGCAAATTTGGGCCTTTTAGGAAGAAGCTCTATACCCGAGTTGAGGAAGCTCACATAATACTGCTTGGGTCCCAGATTCACAGATATCCTTGGTGTTGGGTGCCAGTAGCAGGTCATCCACGTATTGAAGCTGGGTGACTTCGGGGTGCGTAGTTCTGAAGCTGTTGAGATCTCTTTGGAGGGCTTCATCAAAGAGAGTGGGGGAGTTTTTCAACCATTTTGGGGAGTCTAGTCCAAGTTAGTTGACCACACGTTCCAGTTTCTGGGTCTACCCACTAGCAAGCAAACAGCAACTGACTATATTTATGCAGAGGCAAGCAAAAGAAAGCATCTTTTAAGTCCAGAACAGTATACCATTTCCTCTCAGGGTTCAGAGTGATAAGCAGATTGTACGGATTAGGTACACTGGGGTGAATGTCCTACACTCTGTTGTAGGTCTCTCTTATGTCTTTAATGGGGGATAGTCCCCGGCTCCTGGCTTTTTATACTGGTAGCGGGGGAGTGTTTTAGGATGATTGACAAGGCCTTAGGACCCTAAGGCCAGATATTTCTGAATATGGGGCCTTATCCCATCTTTAGCTTTTTTGCTCAGAGGATATTTTTTGACATTGATTGAGGAGGCTGAGGTTTTGAACTCCACTGTTTTTGGAGGTTGTTTCATGGCTAGTCCTACCCCAGCAGTTTTTTTCCAGGCATCTGGGTAATCTGTTATCCATTTCTGGGGTAGCTTGCCTGTTTGATCAGTCTTGGGGGGTGTGAAGAGTTGCTGTTCATCTTCTACTGACATATTTAAAGCCGTGAATATAGGAGTTTATACTAAAGGATTTAGAAATATCATTTTGGGGCCTTCATGGTTAAAAGTCATTTTGGCCCGGAGCTTGGTGAGCAGATCTCTGCCCATCAATGGGGCCAGGCATTCTGGGATTATTAGGAAGGAGTGATGGATTTTTCCTTTCCTCATGTCCATGGTTTTCTTAGTTGTCTAATTCCCATATTTACTGGTGTTAGCACTTTGAACTAGAGAGCTTTTATTTGATAGAGGGCCCAGTGGGGCCTTAAGGACTAAGTATACTGCCCCTGTATCCACTTCAAAGTTTACTGGGGTCCCCTCCACATCAAAAGTTACCCTGGGTTTATTGGGAGTCTAGCAATCTGGGGCTCAGTGCTCACTTGAATAGAGCAGAGAGCAATGAGAACAGCTTAAGCAGAGCTTATATACTTTTCTTGAAGAGGGCAGGGAGGGAAGCTTATTGATGGGTCAGGGCGAGTGGGCGGTTTGCGTGCAAACAGGTGAGGGTGTACATTCTCTGTTTGGCAGTCGGGGACAGCACATTCTGGGAAAAAAATTAGCAAACAGTCCTCAAGGTTTCAACAGTGTTTTGTTAAGCATACAGAAAAACAGGAAGTGACAAGTACCTATCTTATTAACCTTTCACCAAATCCTAAATGGAAAGTGAGCATGGATTTCTAAAAACATCCATTTCCAGGTTGCTTAATGCTCGCAAATCAATCCTATTGGTGACTACATATTTGTTGCTTTCTAAGATTATATATTCAACCTCAACCCTGTTGAAAATGACTAATACTAACCCTCACTTTATGCTTTTCCTGATTTCCTAATGTCTCCATTGATATCTGCTTTCATACATATTTTCCTGAGTTCATCATTGTGACTGACTCTTTACATGTGCTGAAATTTACATTCACTCTCTATCCGAAACCCTATTGCTACAGAACTTTTGTTCGAAATCCTATACTCACTCTTTTTTCTATACCTACCAACTATCTTCCTAATCCTACCGACTATCCCTTTTTGACTGGAAATTCTCTTTGACAATCAATCATCCAAGGTACAAGGTCCTATGCCATTGTATATCAATTTATCTGAGACATCTGTGCAGAATATAATTCAAAGCTAAGTATCCCAATCAACAGCCCAATGCCCTTCTTGGATTCAAACCTTATCTAGATTTCTGTTTTCATACTTATATTTCACCTATATATTCTCGTAAATATCGCGAGTTCCCAATACCATTGTTCATTCCTCAGTATGATTTCTAACCTAAATCATACCTGTTATTACTCTAACCATACACTGTACCCTCAAACTAACTGTACAGAAGAGCCAGGAGAGAGTTTGTCTTACAATACAGTAATGTAGGGGCTCTTCCACCTGCTGAGAACATCAAAGGTACAAGCAGAAATGATACCCTGGAGAAGTTGCAGGCAGCTATGAAGGACCTAATAGAGCAAAAGTCATCTTCCATGACAAACAACCTGGTCAGTATTAAGGGATGTGTCTGAATCAGCCTCTCCTTTCTTAATGTAGAGAAGATTGATCAAACCATGCCTGTGTGGAGAGCTGTTCCCAGGTGCCTATGGTTGATATACCATTCTAACTTGTGAAAGTGTCACAGGAAGTAGTGGCAGCCTCCATCTCATGGGAACCTTGGATGAATCTGGTAGGACAAAGTGGTTGCCAAGGCAGTGACCTCATTCAGTTCCTGAAGGAAGTGACCTCACCTCACTTTCCTGGTGATGGAAATCTCTGAATTTGGGATCCAGGAAGCCAGGCACCGAGTGCCAGTCCAAGTCCCAATCCCAGTGGTCTCACTTGTTTGGATTTACCAAGGACAGAGTCAGTCTTCCTTGGTACCTACTGATATGAGGATTGCCAAATGCCTGAAGAGCTCTGAAGAGGGGCCTTTACTGAGAAAGCAGGTAGTGGTTCACCGCTGGCTGTTGACAACTTCACAGAGTTGGCCAAGGAGACCAGATCTGAGACAGTACAGGCCATTTTAGGGGAACATAGTATGGCCCACTATTCAGAGGACACTCCGGATAGTCACAGACCTACTTGAGTTAAGGAGGTGCCTTTGTGGGTGTGGGTGTGAGTTTGTGGTTTTGTCTCATGTTCTGAGAATAGGTAGGAAAGGCTGTTGTTTTGATTGGAGTGGACTGTTTCTAGAAAGTCGTTTGACTAGGCGAGTGCTTCTATGTCTGTGTATCCCACTCTGTCCATGGTTGTAGACATTCGAAAAGATAATGTATCAATGTATGTGTCCTGTCTAGTGGAAAACTTTCCAGCATTCATCAGGCCTAGTTGATGAATGGACTGTGGCTTTCCTTATGGATGGGCAACACCTACTAACTTCCTAAGTTCCTGTTTTCTTCCTGAATTCTGGCCACTCTCCAGAATAGCCTCATAGTTTTGTGTCCAAGATTCATACCACCCCCAAGCTCTGTGACATGGTCATGTACTTGATAGCTATAGGAAATGGGAACATCTTAGAAAACTCAGACATCATTGTGACCAGTAAACGCTCAGTGAAGAAGCCATATTTTGGTTCATTTGCTTACCTATTGTTCTGTTGCCCTGAATGTCAGGAAGGTCTTTGCCTCAGGCCACCCCTTTGTGAAGCCTGAATAAAACAGTTTTAAAATGGAAATAAATGGGAATAACTTGTGGTTCTTTGCTTTGGAAAGGGATGTGCTTGAATCAGCCTCCTAGCCCTGTATGAGGTTGTGGCTTAAATTTTCAGCACATGATGGATCTAAAGATAGATACCATGTGTGCAATCAAAACCATAATGGCAAAAATTCAGTAATTGTGGATGAGTCTCTTGCCTTCCTCTGTTAGGTACCTGACCTCTATCAAGTGAGACAGGGATCCTTTTGGTCAAATGAGTTTTTCAAAGTCCTGCAGAGGTGCTTGTGTTTTCTCGTGACTCCAAATCACATAAAAAAATCTATACCTGAGAGTCAATAGTGCTCAAATTGGAGAAGCAGAGCAGTATTAACGGCAGGCCTATTTGATCACTTCTGGTTCACAGGAAGGGTGTCCAGGCCACCCTGACTTTAGGCAAATGAGGGGCAAGGGAGAATATTTTGGACACTGTCTTGGGATGCGTCCCGCATGGAAACCTCCAGCCAGAGTTTATGATGAGTGTCTATATTTAACAAGATGAGGGCCATGTGGGAGTGTTTTGGTTTTAATTGTGGTCATTCGTGTGGCGGTTGGAAGAGATGACTGGATCCAAATGGGCTTGAACTATGGTGTCATTCCCCTTAGAGACTGAGTTCTGGAACTTACCTCAGAGAAATATTGCCATGAATTGTGTTGGGATTTAGGAGGCCACGCATGAGAGTCACCCTTGGAAACTGAGATCTAGGCCCAGTGTCGCTTTCCACAGAGCACTGGGAATCTCAGGAGGATATCACACAATTTTATTCTGAAAAACTTGTCAGACATATTTGATAGTCAAAACACACATGGACCTCAATTGTAGACCTCAATGGGCCTTGCTTCATGTGACCTTTTGGCCACTCTTTGGGAAGCCTTGCCTGTGAGAGTTCTCCAGAGCTTTCATTGAAATGAGCTTCCTCACCATTAAATAATTTCTGAATGAATTGAAACCCACAGTGTCTCCAACTTCATCCTTGAAAATTGGCTAGATAAATACCATGAAATTTTTGAAATTTCCTTGACCAGGTGGCACTGGAGAACATTTGGATGTCCAGTTGCTGATCATGAGTGTACCAGACAGTGTGTTGATTGCCTGGTTTTCATGAAAATGGTGTAGAAAAGAGATGCCAGTCATTTGAAGCCTGTTGAGTAATGGGCCCAGAGCGGGGGTGAGCAAGTGTGTGATAAAACATCTGTGGTGGGGTCATGTGGATCTGCCATTGGCTTCCAAATGGCTTGAGACTGACATGGTGCAGCCAGCAGATCCTGTATGTAAAGACATCTGGTTATATAGAGAGGTTTCAGGGCAATGTTCAAAATCAGGTTTCTATGGTCAAGGGAGCAACCTATGTGGTATACAAGCCCTGTTGGTGCATTCTCCTGCAGACCCTGACCCACCACACGTGAAAGAACTTCCTCCAGCCCTTTGTCCCAGTTGAACTCCTTGTATTTCATGAAGCAAATACCAAACTCCGAGTGCAGTATCAAGAAACGTTTTGAAAAGTGGAGGATGACCTAATGGCTTAGCAGTCTACATGGGGAGACACTTAGACCCAGTGGCCATAGTTTACCTACAAAGAGAGAAATCAACACTGCTGCTTCATGTTCATTAGAGAATTATAAACCATGTCCTCCAGGTCACAGATGTGCAGACCAAGCTTTGATTGTCTCACTAGAAAGGAAGCTAAAGCTCCTGACAACAACATATATTTCAAGTGCCCAACCTAGAGGCAGTTTCTCCAGAAGTCTTTAGGCTGGTAAATCTCCATGTTTGTGGACATTTTACACTGTCCCTTAGTTTTGGAAACTCCTCTACCAACTCCAAGGTTGTGAACTCCTGAACATTTTTCATTTCAGATATGCATTCAAAGATTGTCTAACTCTTCTCCTCTAAATGTGTCTTACTTGGGGTGAAGGTAATGTCAAGGCATTGTTCTGAATGAGAGTGGGAAAATTTTTGTGTAGCACACATTTGCATACACATTGATTCATTTTACAATTTTCCATTTGAAATACTGAATTCTTGACACTAACTCATACCCTACTAGACTCTGACTACTAATCCTAATATGATGGAGAAAAATACCCAAACAGAATGAAAATACAAGCAGTTTACAGCAGGCATGGTGTATTGTTGGACTTCCTTTTTGCATGATAGAGGGTAGGTATTCTAAATCTACTCAATTTTTAATTGAAATAGTCCTCCATGTGTTTTTAATGTTAACACATATGTAAATTCCTGTCTTCCTTTCTATGTAGCCTACTCAGCACATGTATTTTTATATGCAAATATAGAATCCTACGTGGTCTCACACGTACATTTTTTTGAGTTGGCTGACTGGGCAGAAACAAGTTGTGAGAAGAGATCTCGTAAACGCTGGTGGAACTGAAAATTAAAACTATGGGTGAGCTTCCCAGTAGAACAATTTATACATAAATCCATGTTCAGTAAAATAAATATATTTTCATCTGTGGATGATATATATTACTGATAAATTACGTTTGGCATATATATTGATACTTTTTAATGTATTTTTGTGTTTTTCTGTATATATATATATATATATATATATATATATATATATATATATATATACACACACACACACACACACACACTCTCCAGATTTTATAAAATATGAAATATATGTCTCTTATATACACTCCATCAATTCATTCATGTTCATGTATGTGGATTTATAATCAACTTCAACTTTTCACAAGATTATTCTCAGAAATATTCATCTACCTGAAATACATATTTGTTTCCCAGTATGAGAACTAACTTCAATCAATGGTGCTTACAAATCCTAATATTTCTACAGTAACAGACCCAGTTTAACATCAATGCAAGTAGATTCCTATGGGACTTAATGTCTATTTTGACCTTTATTTTAATTCAACACTGGTACATTAGTATTTCTTCAGTTTTTGCACATCATAGGACATATATTTCATCCACAAGTTAGCAAATTAATAAGAATTTGTTTCACTTCCTGCTTCAGAACACATGAATTCTTCCATGTTACTTGACTGGTCTTTTCATGAGACTTCTTTCCAAACACATTATTTTCGATTTCCATAATCAATTTTGAAGCTAAACTCACACACTCTTCATGATAAACTATAACATTAATATTACCATTAGATGTAAAACTGGTTGGAATGAATGTATGCATATCAATATAAAATTTCCTGTATATTTTCACATTTCAATTCAATCCATTATTTAAAGTTGGAACCAGTTATGTTATTTATTCACTGTATGGTCTATTAATGCATTATCTCTATATTCATAAACACAGTGTACACCTATTTGTCCCCCCATTACTAATTTGTACCTCTTCAAAATATTGCTCCCAGAAATGGTGGAAGAAATACTGATGTCACCTTATCTATATATACATTTTATCACAGTAATATTCTGGACACAAAAAGCAAAGGTAAAACTCATGATTGTATCAAAGCCTAAATGGAAAGTGAGCATGGATTACCAAAAACAACCATGTCCTGGTTACCTAATGCTCTCAAATGTCAATCCTATTGATGACTACATATTTGTTTCTTCCTAAGATTATATATTCAACCTCAAGCCTGTTGGAAATGTCTAATTCTATCACTCACTTTACACTTTGCCTGATTTCCTAATATCTCTATTGATATCTGCTTTCCTACATATTTTCCCTAGTTCATCATTGTGACTCATACTTCACATATGCTGACATTTACATTCACTCTCTACCCGAAACTCTATTGCTAAAGAACTTTTGGTCCAAATCCTATACACATTCTTCTTTATAAACCTACTGACTATCTTACTAATCCTACTGACTATCACTTTTTAACTCGATGTTCTCTTCAACAATCAATCATTCAAGGTAAAAGGTCCTATGCCATTTTATATCAATTAATCTGAGACACATGTGCAGAACATAATTCAAACCTAAGTATCCCACTCAAGGGCCCAATGCCCTTCTGGCTTCATATCTTACCTACATTTCTGTTTTCATACTTATATTTCACCTATATATTCTTGTAAATATCACAGGTTCCCAATACCATTATTCATCCGGCAGAGAGATTCCTAACCCAAATCGAACATGTTATTAACCCTAAATATACACTGTTACCTCAATCTAACTTTACAGAAGAGGAGGGACAGAGTTTCTCTTTAAATACCGGAATGTAGGGAATCTTCCACCTGCTGAGAACATCCAAGGTCCATGTAGAAATAATCCCTGGAGAAGATGTAGGCAGCTGTGAAGTTCCCGAGAGAGCAAAAGTCATCTTCCATGGCAAACAACCTGGTGAGGATGAAGGGATGTGTCTGTATCAGCCTCTATCAACTTAATGTAGAGAAGATAGACCAAACCAGGCCTGTGTGAAGAGGTGTTCCCAGGTGCCTATGGTTGATATACCATTCTAACTTTTGAAAGTGTTACAGGAAGTAGGAACAGCCTCCATCTCATGGGCCCTTAGAAGTAACTATTTGGACAAAGTTGTTGCCAAAGCAGTGACCTCATTCAGTTTCTGAAGGAAGTGACCTCACCTCTCTTCCTTTGTGATGGAACTCTCTGAACTTGGGATCCAGGAAGAATGGCACCCAGAGCCAGTCGCAGTCCCAGGCCCAGTGGTCTCACTTGCTTCAATTTACCAAGGACAGAGTCAGTCTTTCTTAGTGCCTACAGATGTGAGGATGTTCAAATGCCAGAAAAGCTCTGAAGAGGGGCCTTTCCTGAGAAAGCAGGTAGTGGCTCACCCATGGCTAATGACAACTTCACAGAATTGGCCAAGGAGACCAGATTTGAGACAGGACAGGCCATTTCGGGGGAATATAGTATGGCCCACCATTCAGAGGACACTCTGGGTAATCACAGAACTACTTGGAGCAAAGGTGGTGCCTTTGTGGGTGTGGGTGTATGTTCATGGTCTTGTCTCATGTTCTGAGAATAGGTAGGAAAGACTGTTTGTTTGGATTGGCGTGGACTGTTTCTAGTTAGTCGTTTTGCAATGCGAGTGCTTCTATGTCTGTGTATCCCACTGTGTCCGTGGTTGTAGACATTAGAAATAAGAATGCATCAAAGGATGTGTCCTGTCTAGTAGAAAGCTTCCCAGCATTCATCTTGCCCAATTTATAAATGGACTGTGGCTTTTGTTATCAAAGGGCAACACCTGATATCTTCATAAGTTTCTGTTTTCTTTCTGAATTCTGGACACTCTGCAGAATAGCTTCATGGTTTTGTGTCCAAGATATTTACCACCTAAAAGCTCTGTTATATGGCCATGTAGTGGGTAGCTAGTGTGACCAGGAAAGTCTCAGTGGAGAAACCCTGATTTGGGCTTTTTGCTTACCTATTGTTCTGTTGCCCTGAATATCAGGAAGGTATTTACCACAGGCCAATTCTTTGTGAAGCCTGAAGAAAAAAGTTTTCAAATGGAAATGAATGGACATCACCTGTAGCTCTTTGCTTAATTGCTTTGGAAATGGATTTGTCTGAAACAGCCTCTTGGCCCTGTGTGAGGCTGTGGTTAGATTCTCAGCACCTGATGGATTCCATGTGTTCATCCAAAACCAAAATGATCAAAAGAGCAGTCATTGCGGATGAAGTCTCTTGCCTTCCTCTGTAAGGTTCCTGACCTCCATCAAGTGAGAAGAGGGATTCTTTGGGTCAAATGCATTCTTCAAAGCCAAGGAGAGGCAAGCCCAAAGGTGCTTGCATTTTCTCATGCTTCCAATTCACATAAAGAATCTAAACCCCACAGTCAGTCGTCCTCAAATTGGAGAAGCAGAGCAGTATTAACGGCACACTATTTGATCACTCCAGGTTCACAGGAAGGTGTTCAGGCCACCCCGACTTTAGGCAAATGAGGGGCAAGGGAGCTAACTTTGGACACTATCTTGTTCTGCATCCCTCATGGAAACCTCCAGCCATAGTTTATAATGAGTATCTATATGGAAGAAGATGAGGGCCTTGTGGGAGTGTTTGGGTTTTAATTTTGGAAGTTTGTGTGGCGGTTGAAAAAGATGACTGGCTCCACCTGGTCTTGAACTCTGGTGTGATTCCCCTTAGAGACTGAGTTCTGAAACTGACCTCAGAGAATTATTGCCATGAGTTGTGTTGGGATTTTAGGAGGCCATGAATGACAGTCGCCCTTTGAAACTGAGATCTGTGCCCAGAAAGGCTTTCCACAAGGCACGAGGAATCTCAGCCAGAATATCACATGATTTTATTCTGAAAGACTTGGCAGCCATAGTTGAGAGGCAAAACACACATGATCTCACATTGCAGACCTCAATGGGCCTGGCTTCATGTGACCTTTTGGCGACCCTTTGGGAAGCCTTGCCTGTGAGTGTTCTCCAGAGCTTTCATTGAAATGAGCTTCCTCAACATTTAATGGTTCCTGAGTGAATTGAAAATCATAGTGCCTCCAACTTCATCCTTGAAAAATGGCTAGAGAAATACCATGGAATTTTTGAAATTTTCATGACCAGGTGGCACTGGAGAACTTTTTGATGTCCAGTTGCTGATCATGAGTATACCAGACAGTACCTTGATTGACTGCGTTTCTTAAAAATGGTGTAGAACAGAGATGCCAGTAAGTTGGAGCCTGCTGAGTAGTGGGCCTAGAACAGTGGTGGGCAGGTGTGTGATAAAACATCTGTGTTGGGGCCATGTAGATCTGCCATTGGCTTCCAAATGGCTTGTAACTGACATGGTGCAGCAAGCAGACCCTTATATGTAAAGGCATCTTGTTATATGGAGAGGTTTCAGGGCAATGTTCAGAATCAGGATGCTATGGTCAAGGGGTCAAACTATGTTAAATAGAAGCCTGACTGGTGCATTCTCCTGCAGACCCTGAGGCACCACATGTGACAGAACTCCCTCCAGCACTCTGACCAAGTTGAACTCCTTGTATTTGTGAAGCAAATAACAAACTCCCAGTGCTCTTCTAAGAAAAGTAGAGCATGATCAATTAGCTTCACAGTCCACACAGAGAGACCCTTAGACTCCAGTTGCCACAGTTTACCTACAAAGTGAGAATTCAGCACTGCTGCCTCATGTTCATTGGAAAATAAGATACCATGTCCCCCAGGTCACATAGATGCAGACCAGTTTTGATGCTCTCACTATAGAGGAAGCTAAAGCTTCGGACCACAACATACATTTTAAGTGCCCAAACTCAGAGGCAGTTTCTCAATATGTCTTTAGGCCTGCAGAGCTCCATGATTGTGGAGTGTTTACCCTGTCCCTTACTTTTGGAAACTCCTCTACCACCTCCAAGCTTGTGAACACCGAGAATATTCCATTCCAGATATGTATTCACAGATTTTCTAACTCTTCTCCTCTAATTGTGTCTTATTAGGGGAGAAGGTAATGTCAAGGCATTGTTCTGAATGAGAGTGGGAAGATTTTTGTATCACACATATTTGCAAACACAATGGGTTTATTTTCCTATTTTCTATTCGAAATACTGAATCTCTGACACTAATCCATAACCTACTAGACTCTGACTACTAATCCTAATATGATGGAGAATAGTAACCCTAACAGAATGGAAATACAAACAGTTCAGAGAAGGCATGGTGTATGCTTGGACTTCCCTTTTGCATTATATGGGGTTGGAGTTATAAATATAGTCAATGTTTATTGAAATATTTCTCCATGTGTTTTTAACATTAACAAATATGTGAATTCCTCTCCCATTTCTCTGTCACCTATTCAGCACATGTATTTTTATATGCTCATATAGAATACTACCTGGTATCACACAGATTTTCTTCTGAGGTGGCTGACTTGGCAGATAGAAATTGTGAGAAGAGATCACTCCTCCTAAACCCTTTTGGAACTGAAATTTCAACCTATGGGTGAGCCTCCTAGTTGAACAACATTATACATAAATCCATTTTCAGTAAAATGTATTTTTTTGGATATGTGAAGGATATATATTTCATTTTGAATTTCGATTGGCATATATATTGCTACTTTTTAATGTCTGTGAGTGTGTTTCTGTGTGTGTATATATATATATATATATATATATATATATATATATATATATATATCACTCTCCAGATTTTTCAAAATATGAAATATATGTGTCTTATTATACACTCCCTAAAATCATTCATATTCACGTATGTGGATTTATAATCAACTTTTCACAAGATTATTCTCAGAAATTCAGATTATTCATTCACCTGAAATACATATTTGTTTCCTAATACTGAAAACTAACTTCAGTAAATGCTGCATACAAAGCATAATATTTCATCATTGCCTGATGGCCACGAATAGAGTGCATCACACCCAGTGTAACGCGCCACTGCACAGGTGAATAACGAGATAGAACCACAAAAAAACTATCTTGTTAAGAACTTACAGCAAAATGGGGGTGCACCAAAACCTATAAGAAAGATTTTTAGCACTGAGATCTGGTAATTGCGTCTGAAAAACGAGCCAAATGTGCAACCGGAGATCCGGTCTGACTGATCCTCAAAACAATAGAGTGTCTGGGTTCCAATAGACACCCTCCACACCCAACAAATGACAGGCCCAGAATACAGATTGAACTGCAGAGAAGCATCACTCAGGGGAAATCTAGTCTAGCAGGAGAAACCAGGACTAGCAGGAGAAACCAGGGGACTAGAGGCCAGGCTCTTGTGACTGGGAAGCTGGAGAACACAGAAGCGCAGGTGACAGTCCACCTGCTGTCCGCGTGACTGGGCGTCTGGAGAACACCGGCGCACAGGAGACCGACTGCGCCACTGGGTGGCTAGTGATTGCCCACCCGCCAGTGACCTAGAGCTGAAACCAACTGGAGACAGTCCAGTTCCATCCCCGTATTCGAACATTTCGGCAAGGAGCCTGGGCCCGCCAAAGCAGAGGGGTGACGTCACTGGAGCTCGGCCTTCGGAATTCCCTACAAGTGGAATCCACTTTAGCAGGCATAGTCTACCAACACAAAGGAGAGACAACAGAGATACACAACACCGAAACAAATCTATAGAATAAAACAGAAACACAGCAATCAAATAGAGCTGGAAAGTAACATGAGCATCATGAAAAAACAAGGGAAAGAAAGGAGTACAAACAATGCAGTACAACTTAATTCTACAGGAGGACCTAGAAGCATCAGAAACAGGGATAGGGAAAGAACTTAAGGCATTCCTAACTCAGATGGAAAGGAATATTAGAGAAGACATGAGGCAGCAAGTCCAAGCAATAAAAGTATATTTTGAAAATGAATTAAACAAACAAACTCAAATGGCAAACAACGAGCTTTACCAGGAGATAGAGATCTTAAAAGAAATCAAACAGTAATACTAGAAATGCAGGAAAGTATTAACCAAATTAAAAACTCAAACGAGAATATTACAAATAGACTAGATCAAGCAGAAGTCAGAATATCAGATAATGAAGACAAAGTTTTTCAACTTGAAAAGAATATAATCAACACAGAAAAGAGGCTTAAATCCCACTAGCAATCTATTCAAGAGATATTGGATGTCATAAAAAATGAGAGTCATTGGCATAGAAGAAGGCATAGAGATTCAAACCAAAGGAATGGAGAACATATTAAATAAAATAATTCTAGAAAACATCCCAGAGATGAAAGATGGATCGGATTGTCAAATCCTGGAAGCCTACAGGACCCCAAACATTCAAAATCATAATAGACAAACTCCAAGACATATAATTATGAAGATAGGCAACATACAGAACAAGGAGAGAATATTAAACACTATAAGAGAAAGGAGGCAGATTACATTCAGGGGAAAACCAATTAGGTTAATGACTGATTTTTCATCACAGACTTTGAAAGTGAGAAGATCCTTGAACAATGTATTTCAAATGCTGAAAAATAATGGATTCCAACCAAGAATACTGTATCCAGCAAAATTAAGGTTCAGATTTGAAAACGAAATTAAAGTCTTTCACAATAAACAAAAGCTAAAAGAATTCGCAGCCAGAAAACCAGCACTGCAAAGCATTTTGAGCAAAATACTACAAGAAGAGGAATTGATAAATAGTGCCGAAAACTAACAGCAGGAGGTATCTCAGTAAAGGGGGAGGAAAATAACCAAAAAAGTAAAAACTAGCCAAACTAAAACATAATAAATAAATAAACATGATTGGAAGAACAAATCATATTTCAATTGTAACCTTAAATGTTAATGGATTATATTCACCAATCAAGAGAATGGGCTAGTAACCTGGATCAAAAAAAATAAATCCAACAATATGCTGCCTTAAGGAGACTCATATGATAGGAAAAGACATACACAGGGTGAAGGTAAAAGGTTGGGAAAAATCATACCACTCACATGGCCCTCAGAAGCAAGAAGGAGTGGCCATACTCATGTAGAATAAAATCAACTTCAAACCTAAGTTAATCAAAAGGGAAAAAGAAGGGCACTATATTCTGTTAAAAGAAACCATCCACCAACAAGACATAACAATTATGAATTTGTATGCACCAAGCAATGGAGCTGCAATGTTCATAAAACAAACTCTCCTCAAGTTCAATAGCCAAATAGAGTACAACACAATAATTATGGGTGACTTCAAGACACCACTCTCGGCATTAGACAGATTCTCTAGACAAGAACTGAATAAAGAAACTATCAAACTCAACAGCACAATTTGTAACCTAGACTTGAACGACATATATAGAATATATCAGCCATCATCAAGTGGATACATGTTCTTCTCAGTTTCACATGGATCCTACTCAAAGATAGACCATATATTATGCCATAGGGCAATTCTTAGTAAATATAAAAGCATGGAGATTATACCATGCACTATATCTGATAATAATGGAATGAAACTGGAAATCAATGATGAAAGAAGGAAGGAAAAATCCTACATCACATGGAAAATGAACAACATGCTACTGAATGATCAATGGGTTACAGAAGACATAATGGAGGAGATAAAAAAAATTCTTAGAGACAAATGACAATACAGACACAACATACCGGAATCGATGGGACACAATGAAAGCAGTTTAAGAGGGAAGTTCATTTCTTGGAGTTCTTTCCTCAAAAAAAGAAAAAAATCAACAAATAAATGAACTCACACTACACCTCAAAAACCTAGAAAAGGAAGAGCAAAACAACAGCAAATGTAGTAGAAGACAAGAAATAATTAAATTTAGAGGAGAAATCAACAAAATTGAAACAAAAAAAAATTTAAAAATTTGATAAAACTAAAAGTTGGTTCTTTGAAAAAATAAATAAGATTGACAGGCCCACAGCCATGCTAATGAAGAGAAGAAGAGAGAGAACTCAAATTACTAACATACGGGATGAAACAGGCAATATCACAACAGACACTACAGAAATACAGAAGATAATTAGAAAGTATTTTGAAACACTATATTCCAATAAAATAGAAGATAGTGAAGATATCGATGAATTTTTTAAGTCATAAAATCTGCCCAGATTGAGTCAGGAAGACACACGCAATTTAAACAGACCAATAACAAAGGAAGAAATGAAAGAAGCCATCAAAAACTACCAACCAAAAGAAGCCATGGACCGGATGGGTATACAGCGGAGTTCTACAAAACCTTTAAAGAAGAATTAATACCAATATTTTTCAAGCTATTTCAAGAAAAACAAAAAGAAGGAGCTTTTCCAAATTTATTCTATGAGGATAAATCACCCTGATCCCGAAACCAGACAAAGACACTTCAAAGAAAGAAAACTACAGACCAATATCTCTAATGAACTTCAATGCAAAACTTGTCAATAAAATCCTGGCGAATCGAATACAAAAGCATATAAAAAAAATTGTGCACCATGATCAAGTAAGATTCATCCCTGGGATGCAAGGCTTGTTCAATATACGGAAATCAATAAATGCCATTCACCACATCAATAGACATAAAGACAAGAACCATATGATCATCTCAATAGATGCAGAAAAAACATTTGACAAAGTTCAGCATCACTTTATGTTCAAAACACTAGAAAAACTAGGGATAACAGGAACTTACCTCAACATTGTAAAAGCTATATATGCTAAACCTCAGGCTAGCATCATCCTAAATGTGGAAAAACTGAAGGCATTCCCTCTAAAATCTGGAACAAAACAGGGATGCCCTCTATCACCACTTCTATTCAATTTAGTTCTTGAAATACTAGCCAAAACAATTAGACAGACAAAAAAAATTAAAGGCATAAAAATAGGAAAAGAAGTATTCAAATTATCGCTATTTGCAGATGTCATGAAAATATATTTAACAGACCCCAAAGGGTCTACAATGAAACGGCTAGAGTTAATAAATGAATTCAGCAAAGTGGCAGAATATAAAATTAACACGCATAAATGAAAGGCATTCCTGTATGTCAGCAACACAACTTCTGAAATGGAAATGAGGAAAACCACTCCATTCACAATATCCTCAAATAAAATAAGATACTTGGGAATCAACCTAACAAAAGACGTGAAAGTTTTATATACTGAAAACTACAGAACCCTAAAGAGAGAGAGAGAAGAAGATCTTAGAAGATGGAAAAACAAAAGACCCAGAATAGCAAAAGCAACTCTAAACAGAAAATATGAATCTGGAGGTATAGTGATACCAGAGTTCAAACTGTACTAAAAGCAATAGTAACAAAAACAGCGTGGTACTGGTAACAAAATAGGCAGGTGGAACAATGGTACAGAATAGAGGACACAGAAACCAATCCTCAAAATTACAACTTTCTTATATTTGAAAAAGGGGCTAAAAGCATGCAATGGAAGTAGGATAGCATCTTCAAACAATGGGGTAGGGAAAATTGGGGAAAGGTGGGGCAAGGGAGAGAAGTGAACAACAGCAGATGAGGTAGAGAAAGAAGATGGGAGGGGATGGGAGGGGGTATAGTAGGGGATAGTAGGGGATAGGAAATGTAGCAGAATACAACAGTCACTAATATGACATTATGTAAAAATGTGAATGTGTAACCGATGTGATTCTGCAACTCGTATTTGGGGAAAATTGGGAGTTCATAACCCAATTGAGTCAAATGTATGAAAGATGATATAGGATGAGCTTTGTAATGTTTTGAACAACCAATAAAAAATAAATAAATAAAGGTTTAAAGTTGAGTGGGAAGAAATCAGCTAAAAAAGAGTTGAGATGCATTCATTTTGCTAAGCAGAAACTTTGTTTTGTGTACTTGTAACTATCACAAATTTATTTTACCAGAAAACTGGCTTTTAAAAATGCACATAATTGAGATTAAAGGATAATCCACTTACCTTCAAGAAAAACTCATAGCATTTCCTATATTTTTCATATTTTATTTTTTTGTGAATATTTTGACATGGACCAGGTCTAGACTTAGGCTATTCTTCCAGAATACTACCTCATCTGACAAGTTGGTACAATGTGTTGGATTGTTCTTTTCATCTTTTGTTTAATAGTTTCTAGATGATAATGTGTATTTTTCCATATGTTTGTTTGGACATACATACCCAACTATATCTTTGCATTTTCTGTTTTACTGGGGAAGAGACTCATCAAAAGCTCTTTATTATATGTATCAACAATCAAACATTTAGAGCATGCAATTATACATAATTTTGCATGAAAATATTTTTGTACCATTTTTATAAAGATTTAGAATTATTAATACTGTCCCTACTGTAATTAGTAACTCCTTACAAAAAGAATTAATCAATTGACTTTATATCAATTATGAATATGAAAATTACTAAAATAAGTATTTGGCAATTAATATGCAATTGATAGAAAGTGAAATCACAAGAAAGCCATTTAAAATGTCAGTGCATATGGTCCTTAAATAATAGGTTGTTCAAAAAAAAATTCTCTAATTCAAAAGAGTTAATATGCCATATTACAGCTAAATGTGATATAAAAACCTTAAATTATCAGTATTGATAAATAAGAATGATACCTGTTTACTTAAATATGTTTATTTGATTTTCACTGTAAGATGTTAATTCTGGAAGACTTGAGAATTAAGAAAGACTTGGTCTATATTATTTCTAACAGGCTAATCAAAGTACTTTTAAATATATATGTATATATATATATATATATATATATATATATATATATATATATATATATGTATGTAACACATATGCATGAATATAGATACATATGCATAATAAATGTATTGTAATATATTTATCAGGTGGTTATAATTTTTAAATTTTCTCAAGAAAAGAATGACTATAAAAAACAGTTTTAAATGTAAATTTCATAGCATAGTACTGTTTGTAATGCTATGAGAGAAAAATACTTATGGAGGGAAAATGAAAAAGGAAGAGAGAGAAGGGGGAAAATGAGGAAGAAAGTGAGTAAAGAAGAGGGAGAGGAGTGTTTGATGAAAAGATAAGTGGAGGGCCTGGGTTTGTGACTCAGTGTTAACATGCTTGTCTAGCATGTGTGAGGCAGTGGGTTATATTCTCAGCACCACATACGAATAAATAAAATGAAGGTCTATCAACAACTGAAAAAATAAAAAAAGGAGAAATATTACCAAAATTCCAAGATTTTATGAATGTTAAATACAAAAAATTATGTGGCATAGCCTTATGTAAATTCTAGACTCCCCAAAATAATCATTAAATGCTAGATTATTAGTGTTATAACTAAAAATCCATTGCTCTTTCTTCTACATTCTGTGGCATGCTAGTGCTAAAATAAATTGTATTATAACACCAAAATAAAATTCTAATATTTATACAGTAACTGACCCAGTTTAACATCAATGCAAGAAGATTCCTATGTGATATAATGTGTATTTTGACGTTCATTTTTATTCAACACTGGTACATTACTATTTCTCCAGTTAATGCACATCATAGGATGTATATTTCATCCACAATTTAGCAAATATATACACATTTGTTTTGCTTTCAATCACTTTTGCTTCAGAACACATGTATTCCTCCATGTTTCTTGACTTCTCTTTTTGTGACACTTCTTTCCAAACACATTATTTTCGATTTCCATTATCACTTTTGAAGCAAAACTGACACACCCGTCATGATAAAACATAACACTAATATTACCATTAGATGTAAAACTGGTTTAAATGAATGATTGTACATCAATATAAGATTTCTTGTATACTTTCAGATATCAATTCAATCCATTATTCAAAGTGAAACCAGTTATATCATTTATTCACAGTATGGTCTATTCATGCATTGTCTATATATTGATAGACACATGGTACACCTCTGTGTACTCCCAACAATAATTTCTATATCTTCAAAATATTGCTCCCAGAAATGGTGGAAAAAATATGCATGTCAACTGATCTACAATACATTTTATCACAGTAATATTCTGGACACAAAATGCAAAGGTCACACTTATGACTGTCCCAAAGCCTAAATGGAAAGTGAACATGGATTACTAAAAACATCCATGTCCAGGTTGCCTAATGCTCTCAAATGTCAATCCTATTGGTGATTACATATGTGTTTCTTCCTAAGACTACATTTTCAATCTCACCCTGTTGAAACTGTCTAAACCTCTCACTCATTTTATAATTTGCCTGATTTCCTACTCTCTATTCACATCTGCTTTCCTACTTTTTTCCCCAGTTCATCATTGTGACTGACTCTTCACATGTGCTGACATTTATATTCAATCTCTACCAGAAACCCTATTGCTAAAGAACTTTTGGTCCATATTCTATACTCAATCTTCTTCGTAATCCTACCGACTATATTCCTAATCCTAGCAAAAATCCCTTTTTTAACTGGATGCTCTCTTCTACATTCAATCATCGAAGGTACAAGGATCTATGCCATTGCATATCAATTTATCTGAGACATATGTGCAGAACATAATTCAAAGCTAAGTATCCCACTCAAAGGCCAAATTCCCTTCTAGGATTCAAATCTTACCTAGATTTATATTTCAATACTTATATTTCACCTATATTTTCATGTAAATATCGCAGGTTTCCAATAACATTGTTCATCAAGCAGAATGATTCCTAACCCATATTGAACATGTTATTAATCCTAACCATACACTGTTCCTCAATCTAACTTTACAGAAGAGCAGAGACAGAGTTGGTATTACAATACAGGAATGTATGGATCTTCCACCTGCTGAGAACCTCAAAGGTCCATGTAGAAATAATCCCTGGAGAATGTGTAGGATGCTATGAACGACCTGAGAGGGCAAAAGTCATCTTCCATGGCAAAAAAACATGGTCAGGATAAAGGGTTGTGTCTTAATCAGAATCTCTCTTCTTAATGTAGAGAAGATGGACCAAACCAAGCCTCTGTGGAGAGCTGTTCCCCAGTACCTATGGTTGATATACCATTCTAACTTATGAAAATGTCAGAGGAAGTAGGTGCAGCCTCCATCTCATGGGACCCTTGGAAGCATCTGTTAGGACAAAGTGGTTGCCAAGGCTGTGACCTCATTCAGTTCCTGAAGGAAGTGACCTACCTCACTTTCTTGGTGATGGAATCTCTGAACTTGGGATCCAGGAAACCAGGCACACAGAGCCAGTCCCAGTGCCAGTCCCAGTGGTCTCACTTGTTTGGATTTACCAAGGACACAGTCAGTCTTTCTTGGTACCTACTGATGTGAGGATGGCCAAATGCCAGAAAAGCTCTGAAGAGGGGCCCTTCCTGAGAAAGCAGAAAGTGGCTCACCAATGGATCCTCACAACTTCACAGAGTTGGCCAAAGAAAACAGATCTGAGACAAGACAGGCCATTTTGGGGTAACATAGTATGGCCCACCATTCAGAGGACACACTGTATAGTCACAGACCTACTTGGGGAAAGGAGGTGCCTTTGTGGGTGTGGGTGTGAGTTTTTGGTTCTGTCTCATTTTCTGAGAATAGGTGGAAAAGGCGGGCTTTTTTTTGGTTTGGTGTGGACTCTTTATAGTAGGTCGTTTGACAAGGTGAGTGTTTCTTTATCTATGTATTCCACTGTGTCCATGGTTGAAGACATTAGAAAAGAGAATGCATCAAGGATGTGTCCTGTCTATTAGGAAGCTTCCCAGCATTCATCCTGCCCGATTTATTAATGGACTGTGGCTTGTCTTATAGATGTGCAACACCTACTAAATTCCTAAGTTCAGGTTTTCTTCCTAAATTCTGGCCACTCTCCAAAATAGTCTTATGGATTTGTGTCCAAGATATGTACCCCTCCAAGCTCTGTGACATGGCCATGTACTGGATAGCTGAAGGAAATGGGAGCATCTCAGAAAACACAGATATCAGTGTGACCAGTAATGTCTCAGTGGAAAAACCCTTCTTTTGGCCTTTTGCTTACCTATTGATCTGTTGACCTGAATGTCAGGAGGTCTTTGCCTCAGTCCACCCATTTGGGAAGACTGATGAAAACTGTTTTCAAATGGAAATGCATGCGCATCACCTGTCGCTCTTTGTTTAATTGCTTAGGATAAGGATGTGTCTGATTCAGCCTCTTGGCCCTGTGTGATTCTGTGGCTTAGATTCTCAGCACCTCATGGATCTAAAGAAAGATTCCATGTGTGTATCCAAAACAAAAATGGTAAAAAACCACGCTGACTTTAGGAAAATAAGTGGCAAGGGAGCTCTTTTTAACACTGTCTTGGGCTGCGCCCCTCATGGAAAACTCCAGCAAGAGGTTATGATTAGTGTCTATATGGAAGAGGATGAGGGCCTTGTGGGAGTGTTTTGGTTTTAATTGTGTTTATTTGTGTGGTGGTTGGAAGTGATGACTGGGTCCACCTGGGCTTGAACTCTGGTGTGATACCCTTAGAGACTGAGGTCTAGAACTGACGTCAGAGAAGTATTGCCATGAATTGTGTTGGGGTTTTAGGAGGCCATGCATGAGAGTCGCTCTTGGAAACTGAGATCTTGGACCAGGGTAGCTTTCCACAGAACACTGGGAATCACATGATTTCATTCTGAAAGACTTGGCAGCAATAGTTGAGAGTCAAAACTCACATGGACCTCATATTGTAGACCTCAATGGGCCTGGCTTCATGTGACTTTTTGGTCACTCTTTGGGAAGACTTTCCTCTGAGAGTTCTCCAGAACTTTCATTGAAATAAACTTCCTCAACATTTAATGGTTCCTGAATAAATTTAAACCCACAGTGCCTCCAACTTCATCCTTTAAAAATGGCTAGATAAGTACCATGACATTTTTTAAATTCCCATGACCAGATGGCACTGGAGTAACTTTGGATCTTATGCTGTTGATCATGAGTGTACAAGACAGTGCCTTGATTGACTTGGTTTCATGAGAATGGTGTAGAACAGAGATGCCAGTAATTTGGAGACTGCTGAGTTGGGGCCTAGAGCAGTGATGTGCAGGTGTGTGATAAAACATCTGTGTTGGGGCCATGTGGATCTGCCATTGGCTTCCAAATGGCTTGTGACTGACATGCTGCAGCCAGCAGACCCTTATATGTAAAGGCATCTTGTTATATGGAGATTTTTCAGGGCAATGTTCAGAATCAAGTTGCTATGGTCAAGGGGGCAAGCATGTGCGATAGAAGCCTGGTTGGTGCATTTATATGCAGACCCTGACACACCACATGTGACAGAAATCCCTCCAGCACTGTGCCCCAGTTGAAATCCTTGTATTTCAAGAAGCAAATACCAAACTCCAAGTGCAGCAGCAAGAAACACCACGAAAACTGGAGGATTACCAACTGGGTTCACAGTCCAAACAGGGAGACACTTAGCCCCAAGTTGCCACAGTTTACCTACAAAGAGAGAATTCAGAACTGCTGCCACATGTTCATTAGGAAAATAAGAAACAACATCCTCCAGGTCACATAGATGAAGACCCAGCTTTGATGGTCTCACTACAAAGAAAGCTAAAGCTTCTGACAACAACGTATATTTCAAGTGCCCAACCTCAGAGGCAGTTTCTCAAGAAGTCTTTAGGCAAGCAGAGCTCCATGTTTCTGGAGTGTTTACCCTTTCCCTTACTTTTGGAAACTCCTCTACCACCTTCAAGGTTGTGAACTCCTGAGCATTTTCCATTCCAGATATGTATTAACAGATTTTCTAATTCTTCTCCTCTAATTGTGTCTTACTTGGGGCGAAGGTAATGTCAAGGCATTTTTCTGGATGAGAGTGGAAAGATTTTTGTTTAGCATATGTTTGCATACACATTGGATTCATTTTCCTATTTTCCATTTGAAATACTGAATCCCTGACACTAACCCATACTGTACTAGAATCTGACTACTAATCCTAATATGATGGAGAAAAAGAATCCTAACAGAAAAGAAATAGAAGCTGTTCAGAGAAGGCATGGTATATATTTGGACTTGCCTTTTGCAAGTAGGTGTTATAATTCTAGTCAATTTTTAATTGAAATAGTCCTCCATGTGTTTTTAAAGTTAACAAATATGTGAATTCCTGTCTCCCTTTCACTGTAGACTATTCAGCACATCTATTTTATATGCACATAAAGAATCCTACCTTTTATCACGTGTATATTTTTGTGCGGTAGCTGATTTGGCAGATACAAATTTTGAGAAGAAATCACTCCTCCTAGATGCTGTTGGAACTGAAAATTGAACCTATGGGTGAGCTTCCTAGGAGAACAACATTATACATAAATCCCTGTTAAGTAAATTGAATATTTTTAGATCTGTGAATGATGTATATTTCATGGTGAATTTGGATTGGCATATATGTTGCTACATTTTAAAATTTGTGTGTGTGTGTGTGTGTATACACACATACACACTCTCCAGATTTTTCAAAATATGAAATATATGTGTCTTATTTACACTCCCTAAATTCATTCATGTTCAAGTATGTGGATTTATAATCAACTTTTCACAAGATTATTTTCGGAAATATTCATCCACCTGAAATTCATATTTGTTTTCTATTACTGAAAACTAACTTCAGTGAATGGTGCATACGTATCCTGTTGATAGTCACAGCCGAAGGGGCCACAGCAAACTTCCAGGTGCCAGCAAACTTTCAGCTGCAGGCTGATGACTGGCTCACAGCGGCCTTAGCAACTTCTAGCTCATTGTCTCCTCTCTGGTGATGCTCATTGGAGATGCTCATTGAGATGTTTCCCCGCCTTTCAGACTTCCAGCTTATGATTGGCTCACAGCAGCCCCAGCAACATCTAGCTGATTGGCTCCTCCGCGGTGATGCTTATTGGGCTGTTTCCCTGCCCATTCAGACCATGGAGCTGCTCATTGGGGGACTTTTTTGGCTCTGCCCACGTGACCCAGCCAATCTGCCTCAAGAGCAGGAGGATTATGAGAAGTGGATAGAGGCTTTTGTGGGAGGGAGAGGCTTTTGGGAAGCTGGTGTTGGGAGTTGGGGTTCTGAGGATTTTTCCTGAGAGGCTGTTTTGCTTGGCGTGTGTGGTTCTAAAAATAAAGTTAGTTTCTTTTGACAAGTGGATTCTGATTGTGCCCAGCCAGACAGCGGCATTTGGTGGCTCATATGGGGAGCGACTGAGGGTAACTGATAAGGTAAACTGCTCGCTCTTGAGGGCAGGGCGAGAGGATGGGTAGCCATTTTATGATTCCTATTTTGTTTTAAGTTGCCTGTCCCTGGAGATGAGTGAGATGGAAGAAAAACTGCTCACATCTGAGGAAAAACTATTTGTGTCTGAGGAACAGATAGGGAGAAAGGCTATAATAATTTTTTGTTGTTCCATTTTTATTTCGTTCTATCTCTTTTTTTGTTTGGTGTTATCTTGTTGGTTTGTATTATAGTAGAAATATGGGATCAAAAATTAGTAAAAAACAAACCAAAAAAGTGTTAAGTAAATTGTTAGAGGAAGGAGGCATCCCAGTAAAATCAAGAGCAGTCATGGCAATTGTTGATACAATACAAAAATGTAGACCATGGCTTTTTAAGGAGGAGTTGTTAAATATATCACAATGGAACCATCATGGTGCAGATTTAAAAAGAATAGAAAAGAAAAGCCCAGGGATTCTGCCAGTTGGCACATTGCCATTGTGGACATTCATATCTTGTTTGCTTAGTTCAAAGCCTTCAGTTCAGTCAATGGTAGAGGAAGAAGAAGACATATTGATTCAAGTAAAACAGAAGGTGTCTCAAGTTAGTCAGACAGAAGAAAAAATTCAAGTAAAAGAGAAGGTCTCTCGAGCTAGTCAGATAGAGGAAACTATTCAAGTAAAAGAGAACGTCTCTCGAACTAGTCAGACAGAGGAAAAAATTCAAGTAAAAGAGAAGGCCTCCAAAGCTAGTTAGACAGAGAAAGAAAGTGTAAAACAGTAAAAAACATCAGGGGAAATTTACAACAGGAGACTGCTACTAACACCTTTCTATCACCAGATGACATAAGTGTCCAACTAACAAGGCCACTTTCTTATGCTGGGAGGCCCCCAACTCCCGCAGTTGATAGTTAGGATCCTGAGACAAGATCTCAAATATTAACATGCCCTGTATTTGAGGGAGGAGGGCAGCGTGTTTACCATGCTTTAAATTTCAAAACAGTGAAGCAGCTAAAAGAGGCTGTAACAACCTATCGTCCTCAAGCACCCTTCAATGTAATCATGGTCGAATCCATTAACAACTTGAACATGAAGCCAGTGGATTGGGCTAATATGTGTAATGTTGTGCTAAATGGAGGACAATGCATGTTATGGAAGGTTGCCAATGAGGAATGTTGAAAGGAGACAGCTAGGCGAAATGCAGGAGCTGGTTATCCTCAGAGAAATCTAGATATGTTGTTAGGAAAGGGACCTTATGAAGATCAGCCGCAGCAAATTGCATATGATCATGGTGTATGTGCAGAAATTGGTGTAGATGCAATTAAGGCATGGAAGACTTTACAAGAACATGGAGGTTTACAAGGTCAATTATCTAAGGTAATACAAGGAGCTAATGAACCTTATGCTGAATTTGTAGATAGGCTTATTCAAAGAGCTACCAGAGTTTTTGGGAATACAGAACAAGCAATGCCATTACTAAAACAACTGGCTTATGAGCAAGCGAATCGTTGTTGCAGAGATATCATTAGACCATGGAAAAATGAAGATTTAAACACATTGATTTAATTATGTAGAGACATTAATGAACAAGAGCAAGTCATGGCAGCTGCAGTAAAACAGGCTTTAGTTGCCAGATACATTAATGAACAAGGGCAAATTTTGGCAGCTACAGTAAAACAGGCTTTAGATGCCAGACCAAGAACATGCTACCAATGTGAAGAATCAGGATATTTTAAAAGGAATTGGCCCATAGAAGGAGGGTTTAACAATATTAGGTATCAAAGGAGTAGAATACCAGGTATTTGGCCACAATGCCATAGAGGGAGACATTGGGATAATGAGTGCTGTTCTCAAACCACCATAGAGGGTACTCAATTATCAAAAAATGAACAAGGACCAGGTGTTTATCCACGATATCATGGAGAAAGGCATTGGGCTCAATTGCCAAATAAATGGACAGGGGGTCCCAATGCTCCGGGGCCCCAAACCACAAATATACAGAGCACTGGAGGAACCCAGCAACCCCAACAGGGTAGTGCCCAGGACACATTGTCCATCAGATCCCTCATCAGACAAACCAGAGGGAGCACAGTGTTGGACATCTGCGCCTCTGCCAGATCAGTACTAACTCCAGAGATGGGAGTTCAAATCATTCCCACAGGGGTAAAAGGACCTCTTCCCAAAGGAACCATGGGCTTATTATTGGGATGCAGCTCTTCTACTCTAAAAGAACTTATGATAAGTCCTGGGGTGATTGATCCCGATTATGAAGGTGAAATAAAAATTATAGCCAGTTCTCCAAAGGACATATCAGTAATTTCACAAGGAGATAGAATAGCACAGTTACTAATAATACCCAGCCTATATGATAAATTTTCCAGTCGTACTGTAGAAAGATGTTCCAAGGGATTAGGCTCCACAGGTGTAGATTTGGCTATGCTTTCTTTAAATTTAGATTCTCGCCCCATGCTAAAACTAAATATTCAAGGGCATGAATTGAATGGGCTACTGGATACAGGTGCAGACATTAGCATCATCTCTCGTCAAGAATGGCAAAAACATTGGCCATTACAACAAGCCACTCAAACGCTTCGAGGCCTATAAGTGGTGACTAATCCCCATAGAAGTAAAATGGTATTAGATAGGAATGATCCTAAAGGATGTGAAGGAACTATACAGCCATATGAATTGGATCATCTTCCCATAAATTTATGGGGACGAGATGTCCTAGATCAATTAGGTTTGACATTAACAAATAACATCAACCAAAATGCAGCCACTATTATGACTAGACAAGGTTTTAGGAAAGAAAAAAGATTAGAAAAACAAGAATAAGTCATAGCAGCACCAATACAAATAGATCAAGGAACAGAGAGACATGGGTTGGATTTTCAGAAAGGGCCACTGAGACAATAAAAATTACCTGAAAATCAGAAAGACAGTATGGGTTCCTCAGTGGCCCCTGACTGAAGAAAAGATACAAGCAGTCCATGACCTGGTAAAACAACAATTAGCAGAAGGACATATACAACCGACTGTATATCCCCAAAATACTCCCATTTATGTCATCAAAAAGCAATCTGGTAAATGGAGACTATTGCAAGATTTTAGAGCCATTAATAATGAGATGGTTATTATGGGACCTGCTCAATCAGGGATTCCTCAATTGTCTGCTTTGCCAATAACCTGGTATGTTTTAGTTATAGATATTAAATATTGTTTTTTTTTTCAATTATAATTCATCCTAAGGATAGTCCAGGTTTTGCTTTTACTATCCCTGCACTGAATCATGAAGGTCCTGATCAGAGATATGAATAGAAAGTACTCCCTCAAGGGATGGCTAACAGCCCAACTATGTGTCATATTTATGTTAACAAAGTAATCCAGCCACTTAGAAATCAAAATTCTGAACACAAATATTTCACTATATGGATGATGTATTATTAGCACACAAAGCTAAAAACACATTGCTAGAAAGTTATGCCACACTTACAAACTTATTAAAAATTATAATGTAGAGATAGCAATAGATAAAGTACAATTAAATTTTCCAATTAATTATTTAGGAGTTCTCTTATCCTCAACCATGGTCAGTCCACCAAAAATTCAAATACGAGTAGATCAACTCAAATCACATAACGACTTTCAAAAGTTATTAGGAGACATTAATTGGATAAGGCCTTATCTAGGTATACCAACAGGAGAGTTGGGACCTTTATTTGATATCCTAAAAGGTCTATCAGATAAAAATTCACCCCGCATGTTAACACCTGAAGCAATAAAGGCATTAAAAATCAATGAAACATATATGGAAAATATGCATTTGGATAGAATTGATATAAGTTTGCCTTTATTATTTATTGTACTACCAACAAAAAATATTCCTACAGGAGTATTTTGGCAAGAAGGTCCATTATTATGGATACATTTATCTTATTCTCCTTACAGTATTCTTACTAGGTATCCTGAGGCTTTAGGATAATTAATACTCAAAGGAATTAAAGCAGCAAAGGGAGTGTTTGGAATTTCTTCCAATAAAATTTTTACTCCATATACTCTGAATCAAATTGATGAGTTAGCTAATGAGTTAAATACTTGGGCAATAATCATGGTCCAATCTAATGTTTCATTTGATAACCACTTACCATCTAACCCTTTATTGTCTTTTTGGTCATCGCATCCTGTAATTTTTCCAAAATTGAGAAGAAAAACACTTATCATGAATGCTTCAAATATATTCACTGATGTATCAAATAATGGTACAGCAGCAATAGTTATACCTGATAAAACTTATAAATTTTTAGTACCCAAACAATCAGCTCAAAAGGTAGAGCTTAATGCAGTATTACAAGCTTTTGAGATATTTAAATATTCTGTATTTAATTTATTTTCCGATAGTCAGTATATAGTTAATGCTATAGTATCCCTTAAAGTTGCTGGTAAGATTTCTCCTTTCTCTACTGTTTTCTCTTTACTTTCCAATATAAAAAGTCTAATCTGGGACAGAAAAGATCTATTCTTTATAAGACATAGCAGGGCACATCCAAAAAGAAGATGATTTGACTCAAGGCCTTATCAGCTGATATCCAAAATTCCAGTTTGACTATCCTTACATCTGAGATAGAACCAGGATGCTTTTTTCATTATCTATTTTATTATTGCCCTTTCCCACATTCTATTTTGTTTTTTGAGCTCATACAGACCTAGTTTAATGTTTTGCTGATCAGTTCTATTTTTTGACAAAAGAGTTTTTGAACATTGCAATGGAGATTTCACGTGTAAAAAGTTATAAGGCCTTTACTATTAGGTTATGTGTTGTATGTATTATATTATGTGTGCACACTTGTGTTTTGTGTTATATGTTTGAATGTTCGTATGTCCATATATGATATATGATGAGCGCTCATAAAAAAAAAATGGATCCAAATATTTTTTTATTCACATTATTTAAATGGTTTAATTTAAATTGGGTAAAGAGCTGTTGAGGTTTGTTTTAAAATTTGAAAAAAAGGAGGTTAACAGATCTGTTTCCTTTCTTTCACCTTTCCTTTTCATTATATTTAATAATTATCTTCAAGACAATGTAAATAGTTAAGAAAATTGTTTTCTTTCAGTGCCTTCTGGAATGTTACATAATTTTTCTTTAGCCATTATTGCCAGAATTCCTATCTTCATCCCAGTGCTGGTGAAATCAAAGATAAAACCAATCTACAGCTTCTGCAATAGCCATCACTGAAATGCTTGCAGAACTTGCCTAGACACATTGAGAACTCTCCTGTATGCATTGTAAACTACCTGTTTGTGCAGCGACTTGTGGTAGTGTTCGGGTATATTTGCTGATGATGTCATCGGTGGTACAATTTTTCCAAAAGGAGCCGTCAATTGGCTTGGTGTATCTTCCTCTCTTCTGTGTGTCATTATCGTCCAGCTAATGTTTGGGGGCCATTAGAGGTGAGGCAAAGAACCTCACCACCCCCCGGTGGTACAAAGACCTCTCCACAGGTGTTGCTGTAAACTGGACCGGTAGTAAGTGATGGGTAAGATCCAATTGCAATGGTACCAACTTAACGGGTAAGGACCATATGTACTATTGGACAACCTAAGGCAGGCACTGTCCCTAAGCCACATGTGTGTTGTTTAAACAGAGAGGGGGAGATGTTGAGAGCCACATCCGAAGGGGCCCCAGCAAAATTCCAGAAGCCAGCAAACTTCCAGCTGCTGGCTGATGATTGGCTCACAGCAACATCTAGCTGATTGGCTCCTCTGCGGTGATGCTCATTGGGCTGTTTCCCTGCCCTTTCAGACCACGGAGTTGCTCATTAGGGGACTTATTTGGCTTTGCCCACATGACCTAGCCAATCGGCCTCAAGAGCAGGAGAATTGTGGGAGGTGGAGAGAGGCTTGTGTGGGAGGAAGAGGCTTTTGGGAAGCCAGTGGTGGCAGTTGGGGCTCTGAGGGTTTTTCCTGAGAGGCTGTTTTGTTTGGCGTGTGTGGTTTTAAAAATAAAGTTAGTTTCTTTTGACAAGTGGCTCCTGATTGTGCCCAGCAAGACTGCGGCATTATCCTAATATTTCTACAGTAACTGCCCCAGTTTAACAGTAATGCAAGTAGACTCTTATGGGACATGATTTGTATTTTGATGTTCATTTTTATTCAACACTGGTACATTACTATTTCTTCAGTTTATGCACATCAGAGGGTATATATTTCTTGCACAAGTTGGCAAATTTATAGGCATTTGTTTCACTTTCAATCACTTCCTGCTTCAGAACACATGCATTACTCCAGGTTTCTTAACTGGTCTATTCGTGAGACTTCTTTCCAAACATATTATTTCCGATTTTCTTTATAATTGTTTAAGCAAAACTCACACACCCTTCATGATAAACCATAAATATCATTTCACAATTAGATGTATAACTGTTTGGAATGAATGATTGTATATCAATATAAGATTTCTTATATATTTTCTGATATCAATTCAATCCATGATTTAAAGTGGAACCAGTTATATTATTTATTCACAGTATGGTCTATTCATGCATTATCTATATTCATAGACACAGGGTACACCTCTTTGTACCCCCAATACTAATTTATACGTTTTCAAAATATTGCTCCCAGTAATAGAGGAAGAAATACTCATGTCACCTGATCTAAATATGCATGTTATCACAGTAATATTCTGGACGCAAAATGCAAAATTCACACGTGTGATTGTACCAAAGCCTAAATGGACACTGAACATGGATTACTAAAAACATCCATGTCCAGCTTGCATAACGCTCTCAAATGTCAATCCTATCGGTGACTACATATTTGTTTCTTCCTAATATATTCAACCTCAAAACTGTTGAAAATGTCTAATACTATCACTCACCCTGTACTTTGCCTGTTTTCCTAATGTCTCTATTGATATCGGCTTTCCTACATATTTTCCCCAGTTCATCATTGTGACTGACCCTTCACATGTGCTGACATTGATATTCACTCTCTAACCAAAACCCAATTGCTAAAGAACTTTTGGTACAAATACTAAATTCACCCTTGTTCCAAAATCTACCGACTATCTTCCTGATCCTATTGATTATCCCTGTTTGAGTGGATGTTCTCCTCTACATTCAATCATCCAAGGTACAAGTCCTATGGCATTGTATATCGACTTATCTGAGACATGTGTGCAGAACGTAATTTAAAGCTATGTATCGCAATCAATTGCCCAATGCACTTCTGAGCTTCAAATCTCACCTAGATTTCTGTTTACATACTTATATTTCACCTCTGTATTCCTATAAATATTGCAGGTTCCCAATACCATTATTCATCCCACAGAATGATTCCTAAACCAAATCGATCCTGTTATTATCCCTAACCATACACTGTTGCCTCAATCTAACATTACAAAAGAGCAGGGACAGAGTTCATCTTACAATACAGGAATGTAGGGGATCTTACACCTGCTGAGAACCTCAAATTTTTATGCAGAAATGATCCCTGGAGAAGATGTAGGCAGCTATGAAGGACCTGAGAGAGCAAAAGCCATCTTCCATGGCAAACACCTTGTGATAACGAAGGGATGTGTATGAATCAGCCTCTCTTTTCTTAATGTAGAGAAGATGGACCAAACCAGACCTGCGTGGAGAGGTGTTCCCGGGTGGCCATTGTTGATATACCATTCAAACTTGTCAAAGTGTCACAGGAAGTAGGGGCAGCCTCCATCTCATGAGACCCATGAAAGCAACTGTTAGGACAAAGTGGTTGCCAAGGCAGTGATCTCATTCAGTTCCTGAAGGAGGTGACCTACCTAACTTCGTTGGTGATGTAACTCTCTGAAATTGGGATCCAAGAAGCCAGGCACCCAGAGCCAGTCCCAGTCCCAGTCCCAGTGGTCGAACTTGTTTGGATTTACCGAGGACAGAGTCAGTCTTTCTTGGTACCTAATGATATGAGGATGGCCAAATGCCAGTAGAGCTCAGAAAAGGGGCCTTTCCCTAGATAGCAGGTATTGGCTCAATGCTGCCTGCTGACAACTTCGTAGAGTGGGCCAAGAAGAACAGATCTGAGACAGGCCAGGCCATTTTGGGGCAACATAGTATGGCCCACCAGTCAGAGGACACTCCAGATAGTCACAGACCTACTTGGGGGAAGGAGGTGCTTTTGTGGATGTGGATGTGAGTTTGTGGTTTTGTCTCATGTTCTGAAAATAGGTAGGAATGGTGGTTTGTATGGTTTGGAGTTGACTGTTTCTAGGAAGTCGTTTGGCAAGGCGAGTGTTTCTATGTCTGTGTATCCACTGTGTTCGTGGTTGTAGTCTTTAGAAAAGAGAATGCATCAATGGAGGTTTCCTGTCTAGTTGGAAGCTTCCCAGCATTCATCCTGCCCACTTTATAAATGGACTGTGGCTTGCCTTATGGATGGGCAACACCTACTATCTTCCTAAGGTCCTCTACACATCTTGATTTCTGGCCTCTCTCCAGAATAGGCTCATGGTTTTGTGGCCAAGATATGTACCACCTCCAAAATCTGTTACATGGCCATGTAATGGATAGCTGAAGGGAATGGGAACATCTCAGAAAACTCAGATATCAGTGTAACCAGTAAAGTCTCAGTTTAAAAACCTTGCTTTGGCCCATTTGCTTACCTATGGTTATGTTGCCCTGAATGTCAGGAAGGTATTTGCCTCAGGCCACCCCTTTCTGAAGCCTGAAGAAAACATTTTTCAAATGGAAATGAATGGGCATCACCTGTGGATCTTTGCTTAATTGCTTTGGAAAGAGATGTGTCTGAATCAGCCTCTTGGCCCTGTGTGAGGTTGGGGCTTTGATTCTCAGAAGGTGATAGATCTTAAGAAAGATCCCATGTGTGCTTGGGTGTTCTATTGCCTCCAACTCACATAAAGGATTTATACCCGACAATCAGTAGGATTAAATTGGAGAATCAGAACAGTATTAACGGCAGGCCTATTTGATCACTCCTGGTTCACAGGAAGGGTGTCTAGGTCACCCTGACTTTAGGCAAATGAGGGGCAAGGGAGTTTATTTTGGAAACTGTCTTGGGCTTCGCCCCTCATGGAAAATTCCATTCAGAGGTTACGATGAGTGTCTATATGGAAGATGATGAGGGCCATGTGGCAGTGTTTTGGTTTTAATTGTGGTCATTTGTGTGCTGGTTGGAAGAGATGACTGGGTACACCTGGACCTGAACTCTGGTGTGATTCCCCTTAGAGACTGAGTTCTGGAACTGACTTCAGGGAAGTATTGCCATTAATTTTGGTGGGATTTTAGGAGGCCACACATGAGAGTCGCCCTTGGAAACTGAGATCTAGTCTCAGGGTGTCTTTCCACAGTGCACTGGGAATCTCCACCAGGATATAAGACGATTTTATTCTGAAAGACTTGGCAACCATAGTAAAGAGTCAAAACACATATTGAACTCACATTGAGTAGACATCAATGGGTCATGCTTCATGTGACATTTTGGCCACTCGTTGGGAAGCGTTGCCTTTTAGAGTTCTCCAGAGCTTTCATCCTCACCATTTAATGGTTCCTGAATGAATTGAAAAACCAGTGCATCCAACTTGATACTTGAAAAATGGCTAGATAAATACCATGAAATTTTTGAAATTCCCATGACCAGGTGGCACTGGAGAACCTTTGGATGTCCTGTTGCTGATCATGAGTGTACCAGACAGTGCCTTGAATCACTGGGTTTCATGAAAATGGTGTAGAACAGAGATGCCAGTAAGTTGGAATTTGCTGAGTAGTGGGCCTAGAACAGTGGTGGGCAGGTGTGTGATTAAACATCTGTGTTGGTGTCATTGGCTTCCAAATGGCTTTTGACTGACATGGTGCAGCCAGCAGACCCTTTCATGTAAAGGCATCTTGTTATATGGAGAGGTTTCAGGGCAATGTTCAGAATCAAGTTGCTAGGGACAAGGGGGAAGTCTATGTTGGATATAAGACTGGTTGGTGCATTCTCCTGGCAGACCCTGACCCACCACACATGACAGAACTCCCTCCAGCACTGTGTCCCAGTTGAACTACTTGTATTTCGTGAAGCAAACACCAAACTCCCATTGCAGCAGCTAGAAAGACCATAAAAAATGGAGGATGACCACATGGCTTCAGAGTCCACACAGGAAGACACTTAGCCCCCATTGGCCACAGTTTACATACAAAGAGAGAATTCTGCACTACTGCCTCATGTTCATTAAAGAATAAGAAAACATGTGCTCCAGGTTACATAGATGCAGACCCAGCTTTGATGGTCTCACTGCAAAGGAAGCTAAAGCTCCTGACTACAACATATATTTCCAGTGCGCAAACTCAGAGGCAGTTTCTCATAAGTCTTCCGGTCAGCAGAGCACCATGTTTGTGAAGTGTTTACCCTGTCCCTTACTTTTGGAAACTCTTCTACCACCCCCAAAGTTTTGAACTCCTGAGCATATTCCATTCCAGATAAGTATTCATAGATTTTCTAACTCTTCTCCTCTAATTGTGTCTAACTTGGGGCGAAGGTAATGTCAAGGCATTGTTCTTGATTAGAGTGGGATGATTATTTTAGCACATATTTGCATAAACATTGGATTCATTTTCCTAATTTTCATTCGAAATACTGAATCACTCCCACTAACCCATACCCTACTAGACTCTATATTCTGACTCCTAATCCTAATATAATGGAGAAAAATAACCCAAAATGAATAGACATACAAGCATTTCAGAGGAGGCATGGTGTATAATTGGACTTGCCTTTTGCATTATGTAGAATTGGAGTTATAAATCTAGTCAATTTTTTGTTGAAATAGTTCTCCATGTGTTTTTTTAACTTTTGTTGTTTGTTGTTCAAAACATTATATAGTTCTTGATATATCATATTTCACACTTTGATTCAAGTGAGTTATGAACTCCCATTTTTATCCAGTATATAGTTTGCAAAATCATATCAGTTACGCATCCATTGATTTACATATTGCCATACTAGTGTCTGTTGTATTTTGCTGCCTTTCCTATCCTCTACTATGCCCCCTCCCCTCCCCTCCCCTCCCATCTTCTCTCTCTACCCCCTATACTGTAATTTATTTTTCCCCCTTGTATTTTTCCCTTTCCCCTCACTTCCTCTTGTCCGTAATTTTGTATAACCCTGAGGGTTTTCTTCCATTTCCATGTAATTTCCCTTCTCTCTCCCTTTCCCTCCTACCTCTCATCCCAGTTTAATGTTAATCTTCTTCTCATGCTCTTTATCCCTACTCTGTTCTTAGTTACTCTCCTTATATCAAAGAAGACATTTGGCATTTGATTTTTAGGGATTGGCTTCCTTCACTTAGCATAATCTGCTCTAATGCCATTCATTTCCCTGCAAATTCTATGATTTTTTCATTTTTTAATGCTGAGTTAAACTCCATTGTGGCCTCTGGCGTGCGCCCAGGTTTCCGTTCCTGTCTTCCTGTTTGTTAATTTCTGGCCTATTTATTGTTGTGACCAGGACCTTAGTCAATGCCTTAGTCTGTCTTTTGCATCTCTAATCTTCCCTTTGCTCCCTTTCTTTCTCTTTGTTTCTCTCATATATTATACTTTCTCGGCTTCTCTGACTAAATCTCCCAAAGTCATATCTTGTGATCCCTCTAAGAGTTGTAACTTTCTTTTAATATCCAGGGCAGCTTGCCCAATGAAGGCCATCATGACAGATGCCTTTTGATCCTCTGCCTGAGGATCAATAGGGGCTCGAGCCTTTGACTGAGGGGGAAACCTGTCCTCAGGGAAGACTTAAAAAAGTGGAGCTTGCGATTGCCTCAGCAGACACCACCGAAAGACAGATCCAGGAGGAGAGTGAGGATGACACATGGTGAGTGACCCACCATGGGACAAGCAGTTTCGTCACATGATTTGTTTTTGTCAGGCCTCAAGGAGGCCCTCAAGACATAGGGGGCACATGTTAAGAAAAAGGACTTAAAATTATTCTTTTCATACATAGGAGAATTGTGTCCATGGTTTCCCCCTGAAGGGTCCATTGATGGTAGAAAATGGCTTAGAGTAGGAGACTGTTTAAACCATTTTTTTTGTTGTTGTTGAAGAAAAAGTCCTAGAACAAAGGTATATTAGACCTTTTGTAGACATTAATATTTTATAAGATTTTTAAACACCTAGAAAAATTTGTAAGTTTAAATTTAAAGACATTTATATTTATCTGTTTATCCAATTTAAATTGAACCATTTAAATCACGTGAATTAAAGATCTTTGGATCCACTTTGAAATAGTAAGCTTGCCTTAATTTGATTTTAATTGGAGTCAGTGGTCTTTTCTTGCATCCTGGTGTAATATTTTGTAGTTTCCCATCGAGATGACCCTGCCCCAATAGATCACAAGACCAGACTACTGGAAATTCTGAAGCTGGCCTTCCCTCCAGGGCTCCGGCATGGAGAGGCAATTTCCAAGGCCTTGGTGTGAGATTTTGGTCCAGGGAGCACTGCAGTGAACCACCGCCCTAAAACTATTAGCAAGCACATGGTGGAGGAGGCCTCCATAGGTAAGTGGCCCCTATATAACATCTGATATCCGTTTAAGGGAGATCTCTTCTGATGACAGAGTGGTGTCCTGGGGAGACACACATATACTCCTGTCTGGTACAGTAACGAGAATCATTCTGTCCTCTGTTATGTTCTGTAGGGAATTCCTCTGAAAGCATAGAGAGGTGCCAATGGGCACGCAGGAGCTCCTATCCCAGAGCTTTAGCAAGACGTTACATAGTTCCTCTGTTTTTCTGTTTCTGCGCTGGTTTTCTGTTTTTTTTGTGTGTTTTGTTCTGTGTTTCATATGTTTTTTTTTTTTTTTTTTGGTTTGTTTTAGTGTGTTTTGTTGTGTGATTTCTGTGGTAAAACTTAACTGAAAATGGGTAATAAAGCAAGTAAACTGACACACATTTGGACTGTGTTTTAAAGAACTGTGATGAACTTTAATACCCTTTGTTAAGCAGGATGAGAGAAACCCCTAGCTGGCTGCCTGGAGCACACCCACTGCAGAGGGCAATGCCTGCTGGGGACCTAAGAACTGAGTATCTCCCAGGTTAACACGTGAAACTTTTTAAAACCCCTTGTCCCTTCAGATCGATAGAATCACAACCATTGGGCAGAGACCCCTGTTTTTCTCCTTTGTTAGCAAAGCAGTAAATCTCCCTTTTTCTTTTTCTCAAACCCTGTCCTCATTATTAAATTGGTATTAATTGGCTTCAAAATCAGGAACCAAACTTTAAGTTACAATTTTTGGTACCCCCCACACCCCGGAACTCTTTGAGAGCTGACTACTGAAATGTTAGGAGACGGAGCGTGCTTGGGGTGGAACCGAACAAGAGGAGCTAATCCTGTAAGTGAAAGGAGGGACTGAGGGACTTTCAGCAGCTGCCCAAGCCCTGTTGCTTCAGAGAATTACCTACTTCCTTCCCTGCACTGTAAGGATTTTGCCATCTCTGTTTTCTTAAAAAAGAGAAAAAGAAAACGGGGACACTAAATACAGTAAAGTCACCATGGAGACCCTTGATTTTACATTTCAGGTTGTCCCTCTGTGAAAACATCTGGTTCCCTTGTGGGAAAATCTATGGTGCCACTGGTGTAGGAGATTTTTCTCTTATCTGCTCTGGTTTAAAGGCTTCTGTCTGTAAGCCATAGTCTGGAGCTCCTTTCAGTCTGTCTTGTGTCTTTGTTTCTGGCCCTTTAAGACATGTGCAATAATGTGTTGATATTATAAATCATTTCTTGGGAATGATCTTAGCTGAATGTGTATCTAAATGATGATGTTTTATTGTAACAATCTGGCATCTGAATGGGTTTTTGAAGCATTGCACAATCTTGCAGTTAAAAGTCGGGTTTAGGAAATTGTTTAGTTTATGATTTCAGATAATTCATGCCAGAGAACTTAAATACTTAGGATGGAAAACTAGAGAACTCTACTTCCAAGTTGGCAAGTAACTTCCCAATCATTCAGGCTTTTTTTTCACCAATTTTTAATTGGGTAGGCTGGGAAAATGTCACTGTGTCTACCAGTGCATTAATTTGGACAAGGATAGTAAATCATAGTATGGTATCTGTTGACAAAACAAGATATAAAGATGTAAAATTTTGTAAACTGTGTCTTAAACTTGTATCATAAAATTTTGTGAATTTTGTCTTAAAATTGTATTATAATTTTCAACATCTGAACCTGAAAATTATGGTTGAAATGCCTTAGGCCTGAGGTGTCTGCTCAGAATAGCAGCTTTTTCCTGCTCCTTCCAGACCTCAGCCAGGACTTATGTTGAATGGCAAATGAAAGAGGCCTGCAAGCTCAGTAGGAGAGTGATCTGAGGCCTAAAAAAATTAAATTGTATGGTATTTACTAATTAATGGCCTGTCAATTTTTCTAGGACTCTTATTTTTTCCTTAGATTCTTTATTTTTTTTTGAGCTCATGATTTTGATCCTAAAGACCTAGGATGATGTTTTTCTGACCAGTTCTATCTTTGACTAACTGTGTAGTTTTTGAAACATTGCAATGGATAGTTCACCTGGAAAAGCTACAAGGCCTTTACTATTATTATGTGTGCACAATTTTGTTATGTGTTGTATGTCTATATATTCATATGTCCGTATATCATATATATGATACACAAATTAACATTTATAAAGAGCACTCATTAAAACAAAAACGCTCATAAAAACAAATTTTAAAAAGTGGATCCAAAGATCTTTAATTCAAGTGATTTAAATAGTTGAAATTAAATTGGATAAAGAGATAAAAATAAATGTCTTTAAATTTAAGCTTACAAGTTTTTCTAGGTGTTCAAAAATCTAATAAAATATTAATGTCTACAAATGTTCTAATATGCCTTGGTTCTAAGACTTTTCCTTCAACAAAAAAATGGTTTACACTGTTCAATATATTTGTCTAATATATTGATAAATAAGTAAAGTAAATTTGATATGGGATTACTCATTCATGAGTACTTTTGTTAGATATCTGATTGATTTACTAAGGTCTGTATAAGTTTGTACTAATGTCTGTATAAGATTGTAATAATCAGTCATGTGTTAAAGAGACAAAAATTTCTTAAAACATAAGTTTACCCATAACATTGTGTTTATTAAGTTTTATTTTTTCTAGAGCAAGCAACCATAAAAATTAAACAACTGATTAAATAAGAACTGTTATTTTAGAGCACTGTACTGCCATTTATTTAAAAGCTAAACTTGGTTAATGTAGAAACTTCAATGTAATTTTATTGCTATTAATGTGCTCATATCTTTCAGGTATACGAATCTGTAAGGTAGAAACTTTAAAAGAGCATTATTTCAAGCTGGTGTTCTGAAGTTGTATGGTAAAAAAATATATTGGGCATTCATTTACTTCTTATCAATAAGATATGTAAAGTTGTATGTTACTTTTTACATTGGGGAACAATTTAAATGTATTTTTATGTTAATGAGAGTCTAATCTATATAAAGTTTAAAAACTTTCAGCCTTTCTTAAATTCATGTTTTAAATGTGATATCATATGGTGTTAACTAATGTTCATGTGACCTCAAATAATATATGTAATCTTTGTAAAATGATATTTAAAAAAACAAAGATCATCTTTAGAAGTAAAACACTTAAGTTTTATAAAGAGCCCTGCATTACCTGAGATAAGGCTCTGTGTCCCATCTTACTATATGTGAGAATGACTACGAAAGCAGTAGGTCAGATATTATTTCATTTAAAGTTATGTTCAAAAGTTGTTTTTTTTTTCTGTCAAGATTTCTAGGATCTCAAACAGGGGATATAATGTATAACTCAGCTTAAAACTTCAGGGTAGCTATTACACGAACTAAGTATTTTTACTCTTGTTAAAAAATTTTATTTTGTAATTTCCTTATAAGTGATCTAAAGATTCCTTGTTAGTGTTTTACAGAAGTGTTGCTTTAAGAACACAACATGGGTTAATTTAAGATAATAAGTCATCACCTACAAGACAGACAGAATAATACAGATCCCAGTTAATAAAAAAGATAAATAATTATAAAGTTATAGACATTAAAGCCCAGTACTCTTAATATAAGGCTGTTAAAATTTATTTGCTGGATGATTAAGATTAGGATTTATATTAAAGTTACATGAAAAGGGACAAGAAAACCAATATTTGGCTCTTGCCCTCTGAGTCAGTCTGAATCCAGGGAACAAGGGACTTCTCAAAGACCTTTGCAACTCTGGGCCTCATATCTTCCCAATTAGGGAGATTAATGAGACCCCTGGAAAACAGAAAGCCAATCAGTGCATTTGCTAAGAAGAGGAGAGTCATCAGAGAAGGGAGACATCCCTGATGCTTCCAAGGGTAGCCACATGGTGAAGCAAGACCTGGACCCACCTAGCGCAAATGGCACTAGCAGAACTGAGAAGCTGCTCTCAAGTTTCCCCAGGAATGACTCCCATAAAAGCTCAGCTGACTGTTAACAATAGATAGAAACAAAAGTCAGTTTGACTGTTTCATGATAAACACTTAGGAAAGACAGTTAAAACCAAAATACAGCCATTCCTGGGCATTTTAAATAATAATATTAATAATAATAATAATAATTTTTTATACACATTATGTTAGCCTCCCAAAATAAGTAAGACTGGAGGCTACAAAGAAGGATTCCCAGAAAGGAATGCCTGATAACTATAAAAAGAGACTATCAAGAGGAGCTGCCAGAGGCAGAAATTTTTAGTTTAAGGCCTACAGATATTCCTAACCTACAGGTAGGGTTGGTGTTTGCTAGTACGATTATCCAGCCCTGAGTAACAGAATTAAAGGTTTCTCTATTACACACAGAGGTCATACTAGTAAAATGATTTTGTAAGATCAGATGATATTAAATCATTAAACTGTATCTTATGGAGAGGGATAACTGTAACACTAAATGTTAAATATTAAGTTGACAGTCCTGATAACTGGGAATATTAAAGCCTGCTGAGGGAACTTCTATACAGTGACATGTTCCAGCTGCTGCAACATTTTTTCAGTACTCATGGTTCTTGTTTCTCACACAGAAGAACCCATCCCCAGATGAATTTACAACCTGTTCTTCCCCAACCAGACTTCAAAACGAACTGATTTCTAAAAGGCAACTCATGTTCCTCAACTGACTTCTAAAAGGCAACTCATGTCCCTTATACTGTGCCCACTCACGTCACTCTCTCTCAGCTCAGAAGAAGCCAAAATGAGTGACGCCTCTCGTCTTACAACTATGGAGCCAAAAATAAATAGAATATCAATATAAGTAATTAATTAAGTCAGGTAAAACCAGGAATCCAATTTTGGGTGAGTTCTAAAAATTTGGAGACTGTTACCTGAGGGATTAAAATTCCCTCATTGCTCTTTCCCTACCCTATCAAAAATTTGGAAGGGACACATTAAAAAAGGGGGAATGATTTGCATTTCTCTGACTGCGAGAGATGGTGAGCATTTTTTCATATACTTGTTGATTGATTGTATGTCCTCCTCTGAGAAATTTCTGTTCAGGTCCTTGGCCCATTTGTTGATTGGGTTATTCGTTATCTCATTGTCTAATTTTTTTAGTTCTTTGTATATTCTGAATATTAGCGCTCTGTCTGAAGTGTGAGGAGTACAGATTTGTTCCCAGGACGTAGGCTCCCTATTTACCTCTCTTATTGTTTCTTTTGCTGAGAAAAAACTTTTTAGTTTGAGTAAGTCCCATTTGTTGATTCTAGTTATTAACTGTTGTGCTATGGGTGTCCTATTGAGGAATTTGGAGCCCCACCCCACAGTATGTAGATCATAGCCAACTTTTTCTTCTATCAAACGCCATGTCTCTGATTTCATATCAAGTTCCTTGATCCACTTTGAGTTAAATTTTGTGCATGGCGAGAGTAAGGGATTCAGTTTCATTTTGTTGCAAATCTCACTCCAGTAAGATTGGCAGCCATTAGGAAGTCAAACAGCAACAAGTGCTGGCGAGGATGTGGGGAAAAGGGTACTCTTGTACATTGCTGGTGGGACTGAAAATTGGTGCGGCCAATTTGGAAAGCAGTATGGAGATTTCTTGGAAAGCTCGGAATGGAACCACCATTTGATCCAGCTATTCCCCTACTCGGTCTATTCCCTAAAGACCTAAAAAGAGCACACAATAGGGACACTGCTACATCCATGTTCATAGCAGCACAATTCACAATAGCAAGACTGTGGAACCAACCTAGATGCCCTTCAATAGACGAATGGATAAAAAAAATGTGGCATTTATACACAATGGAGTATTACTCTGCATTAAGAAATGACAAAATCATAGAATTTGGAGGGAAATGGATGGCATTAGAGCAGATTATGCTAAGTGAAGCTAGCCAATCCCTTAAAAACAAATGCCAAATATCTTCTTTGATATAAGGAGAGTAACTAAGAACAGAGTAGGGACGAAGAGCATGAGAAGAAGATTAACATTAAACAGGGATGAGAGGTGAAAGGGAAAGGGAGAGAGAAGGGAAATTGCATGTAAATGGAAGGAAACACTCAGGGGTATACAAAATTACATAAAAGAGGAAGTGAGGGGAAAGGAGAAAAATTTAAGGGGGAGAAATTAACTACAGTAGAGGGGGTAGAGAGAGAAGAGGGGAGAGGAGGGGGGAGGGGGGATAGTAGAGGATAGGAAAGGCAGCAGAATACAACAGACACCATAATGGCAATATGTAAATCAATGGTTCTGCAACTGATGTGATTTTGCAATCTGTATATGGGGTAAAAATGGGAGCTCATATCCCACTTGAATCAAAGTGTGAAATATGATATATCAAGAACTATGTAATGTTTTGAACAACCTACAATAAAAATTAATTTAAAAAATATTAAAAAGCAAAAAAAAAATGGGGGGGGAATGATAAACCCAACCTGATCATTTATTAAAATTGGGAGCCATCTTGCCACAAAGTCATGAAAAGATAATTTTGCTTTCCTATAAATTACTGCAAATTCTGAATCTGCTTGGAATGCCTGTCCGTGCCTTGAACTCACCCATGCCTGGCTCTCTGACCAGATAGCAGCCCTCTCTGAATATTTAGTGACACTTCATAAATATTGGCCTTCTCTGGCCAGACAACGATTCTCGTGAGTCTCTAATGGTCCTCATAAATTCTGATGATGGGGCCAGCAAAAAAAAAAAATTGTAAACTAGCAATAGCGTGATGCTTCTCCGAGTTCTGTTATCTGTAACCCCCCTTTTGTGTAACTTACTGGACTATAAAGCTGGGCTGTAGGAAAGGTGGGGTTGCTGTCTTGTTTCTGCCATTTTGAGAGGGATAGGCAGCTCAGCCAGTGGAAAAATAATAAGCTTGCTTTAATTTGATTTTAATTGGAGTCAGTGGTCTTTTCTCCTGTCCTGGTCAAACAGGTAAACACTTCACAAACATGGAGCTCTGCCGGCCTAAAACTTATTGAGAAACTCTCCCTGACCTTGGGCACTTGAAATATATGTTGTTGTCAGGAGCTTTAGCTTCTTTGTAGTGAGACCATCAGAGCTGGGTCTGCATCTATGTGACCTGGAGGACATGGTTTCTTATTTTCCAATGAACATGAGGCAGGAGTGCAGAATTCTCTCTTTGTAGGGAAACTGTTGTCACTGAAGGCTAAGTGTCTCCCCATGTGGTATGTGAAGCCATTTGCGCATCTTCCACATTTCATGGTGTTTCTTGCTGCTGCACTGGGGGTTTAGTATTTGCTTCATGAAATACAAGGAGATCAACAGGGACTCAGTGCTGGAGGGATTTCTCACACGTGTGGTGGGTCAGGGTCTCCAGGAGAATCCACCAATGAGGCTTATATCCCACATAGCTTGCCCCCTCAACCATTGCAACCTGATTCTGAACACGGCCCTGAAACCTCTAAATATAACAAGATGCCTTTATATGAAGAGATCAGACATATAGGGATTACTGGCTGCACCATGTCTGCCACAAGACATTTGGAAGTCAATGGCAGATCCAATTGGCCCCACCAGAGATATTTTATGACACAACTGCACACCACAGCTCTGGGTCACTACTCAGCAGGCGCCAACATACAGGATTCTTTCTTCTACACCATTTTCATGAAACCCAGTCAATCAAGGCACTCTCTGTTACACTCATGATCAGCAACTGGACATCCAAATGTTCTTCAGTGCCACTTGGTCATAAGAATTTCAAAAATTTCATGGTATTTATCTAGCCATTTTTCAAGGATGAAGTTGGATGCACTGTGAGTTTCAATTCTTTCAGGAACCATTAAATGGTGAGGAATTTCATTTCAATGAAAGCTCTGGAGGACTCTCACAGGCAAGGCTTCCCATGGAGTGGCCAAAAGGTCACATGAAGCCAGGCCCATTGAGGTCTACAATGCTAGGTCCATGTGTGTTTTGAATCTCAACTATGGTTGCCAAGTCTTTCAGAATAAAATCATGTGATATCGTAGCTGAGATTCCCAGTGTTCTGTGGAGAGCCACCTGGGCCTATATCTCAGTTTCCAATGGGGACTCTCATGCGTGGCCTCCTGAAATCCAAACACAATTCATGGCAATTCTTCTCTGAGGTCAGGTCCAGAACGCAGTCTCTAAGGGGAATCACACCAAAGTTCAAGCCATGGTAGACACAGTTATGTCTTCCAACTGCCACACAAATGACCACAATTAAAACCAAAACACTTTCACATAGCCCTCGTCTTCTTCCATGTAGACACTCATCAAATCCTCTGGCTGGACGTTTCCAAAAGGGGTGAAGTAAAAGACCCTGTCCAAAATATGCTCCCTCGCCCCTATGTTGCCTAAGGTCAGTGTGGCCTAAACACCTTTCCTGTGAACCAGGAGTGATCAAATAGGCCTGACCTTATTACTGCTCCACTTCTCCAATTTGAGGCCTACTGACTGCCAGGTATAAATTCTTTATATGAATGGGAGTCATGAAAAAACCCAAGCATCTATGGTCTAGCCTTTGCAGGCCAGGATGGAGGTCAGGAACCTTACAGAAGATGGCGAGAGACTTCATACACAATGACTGCTATTTTGACCATTTTGTATTTGTAGCACACATGGAATCTTACCTTAGATCCATCAGGTGTTAAGAATCTAAGCAGCAGCCTCACACAGGTTCACGAGGCTGATTCAGACACATCCCTTTTGGAAGCAATTAAGCAAAGAGCCACAGGTGATGCCCATTCATTTCCATTTGAAAACTCTTTTCTTAAGGCTTCACAAAGGGGTGGCCTGAGGCAAAGACCTTCCTGACATTCAGGGCAATGAAGCAATAGATAAGCAAATGGCCCAAAGCAAGGATTCTCCACTGAGACTTTACTGGTCACATTGATATCTGAGTTTAATGAGATCCTCCCATTCCCTTCAGTTATCATGTACATGGCCATGTCACAGTGCTTGGAGGTGGTACATATCTTAGACACAAAACCATGAGCCAATTCTTGAGAGTGGCCGGAATTCAGGAAGAAAACAGAAACGTAGTAAGATAGTAGGTGTTGCCCATCCATAAGGCAAGTCACAGTCCATGCGTTAATTGGGCAGGATGAATGCTGGGAAACTTTCTACAAGACAGGAAACATCCATTGATGCATTTTCTTTTCTAATGTCTACAACCACGGACACAGTGGGAGAAACAGACATAGAAACACTCGCCTTGTCAAACAATTTACTAGAAAAAGTCCATTCCAATCCAAACAAACCACCTTTCCTACCTATTCTCAGAACATGGGACAAAACCACACACTCACACCCACACCCACAAAGGCACCTCCTTCCCCCAAGTAGGTTTGTAACTATCCAGAGTGTCCTTTGACTTGTGGGTCATACTATGTTCCCCTGATATGGCCTATCCATTCTCAGATCTGGTCTCCTTGGCCAACTCTGTGACGTTGTCACGAGCATGTGGAGAGCCACTACCTACTTTCTCAGGAAAGGTCCCTGGCATGTGGCCATCCTCACATCAGTAGGTACCAAGAAAGACTGACTCTGTCCTTAGTAACACCAAACAAGTGAGCCCACTTGGACTGGGACTTGGATTGGCTCTCAGTGCCTGGCTTCCTGGATCCCAAGTTTAAAGTGTTCCATCACCAAGGAAGTGAGGTAGGTTACTTCCTTCAGGAATTTAATGAGGTCACTGCCTTGGCAAACACATTGTCCTAACAGTTGCTTCCAATGGTTCCATGAGATGGAGGCTCCCCCTACTTCCTGTGACATTTTCACAAGTTAGAATGATATATAAATCAAAGGCACCAAGAAACAGCGCTCCACAAAGGCCTGGTTTAGTCCGTCTCCTGTACATTAAGAGAGAGGCTGATTCAGCCACATCCCTTCATCCTGACCAGGTTTTTTGGCAATGGAAGATGACTTTTGCTCTCTCAGGTCCTTCATAGCTGCCTACATCTTCTTCAGGGATCATTTCTGCATGGACCTTTGAGGTTCTCAGCAAGTGGAAGATCCCCTACATCCCTATATTTTAAGGCCAACTCTGTCCCTGCTCTTCTCTAAAGTTAGATTGAGAGATCACTGTGTGGTTACGGTTAATAACAGTTTCGATTTGGGTTAGGAATCATTCTGCAGGATGAATAATGGTATTGGGAATCTGTGATATTTATAAGAATATAGACGTGAGATAAAAGTATGGAAACAGAAATCTAGGTAAGATTTGCATCCCAGAAGGGCATTGAGACCTTGATTGGGATACTTAGCAATGTTATACTTTCTGCACAAATGTCTCAGATAAATCCATACACAATGGCATAGGACGTTGTACCTTGGATGATTGAATGTCGAAGAGAACCTCCAGTCAAAAAGGGATAGTCGGTGGAATTAGGAAGATAGTCAGTAGGTTTAGAAAGAAGGGTGAGAATAAGATTTGGAAAAAAGTTCTTTACCAATAGGGTTTCGGTTAGAGAGTGAATATTAATGTCAGCCCATGTTAAGTGTCAGTCACAATAATGAATTTGGGAAAATATGTAGGAAAGGAGGTATCAATAGAGACCTTAGGAAATCAGGCAAATTATTAAGTGAGTCATAGGATTAGGCATTTTCAACAGGGTTGAGGTTGAATATATAACCTTAGGAAGAAAGAAATATGTAGTCACCAATAGAATTGACATTTGAGAGCATTAGGCAACCTGGACATGAATGTTTTTAGTAATTCATGCTCACTTTCCATTTAGGCTTTGTTAAAAATAAATAAAATAGGTACTTGTCTCTTCCTGTTTTTCTGTATGCTTAAGAAAACACTCTTGAAATCTTGAAAACTTTTTGCTAATCTTGTTCCCAGAATGTGCTGTCCCCAACTGCCAAACTGCAGAATGTACACCCTCACACGTTTACATGCAAACCGCCCACTTGCCCTGACCCATCAATAAACTTCCCTCCCTGCCCTCTTCAAGAAAAGTATATAAGCTCTGCTTAAGCTGTTCTCAGTGCTCTCTGCTCTATTCAAGTGAGGTCTGAGCCCCAGAATTTTGGGCGCTTTGCTGTTGCATGAGACAGTGTCTTGGTGGTCTCTTCCTCCAATGGTCGCCTGACCATTACATCTGAGGGCCCCAGCGAGTTCCAGCAGCGTTGGACGAAAGACCCCCAATAGGCTCATCTCAGGTTAAGTAAGGCGCCACTTTCTTGTTTCAGGTTTCAGGTTAGGGATGGGCAAAATGGCTATTGGTGATGAGCATGAGCTCTCTCTGACGGTGGCTGACAGAAGTGTCACAGAGCCACAGGCCACGTCTCTGGGGGACGCCCCAGAGAACTCGGGAAACCGAGTAACAATAGTCTCCTAAACTCAGTGATATTTTGTTTTGGATTCGGTATTGTCAGCCCATCAGGTTTTCCTGGCTACTCAGTCCTGTTCTCAGTATTGGACGTCCATTGCCTGTCTTTATTGTCTTGTCTTGTCTGTGTCGTGTGTCATTGCTTTCACTATTTGTGTATCTTTCATATGGGACAGAGCACTTCAATGCCTCTGTCCCTGAACCTTGATCACTGGACCAAAGTCTGCTTAAAGGCTCAGAATCTTCTTTTTTTTCAGTAAAACGTCAGATCTGGAAGACTCTATGTGTCTCAGAATGACCCACCTTTGGAGTCGGATGGCCCCCAGAAGGATCTTTCTACTTCACACTAATTCAAAAACTCAGAGATATTGTCTTTCAGCCGGGGCCACGTAGCCATCCAGATCAACAGCAATATATCTTTAGTTTGCAGGACCTCTGCAAATCTCCTCTTCCATGGTTGAAGCCTTTCCTTGTCCCTGTCCCCGCTCCTACTGGTTCTCCCACTTTTCTATCTCTCAAACCCTCTGCTCCCCCTCCTCCACCCTCTGTTGTCCCTGAGTCTCAAGACTCTACTGGACTCTCTTCCCCCTCCTTATGCCCTGCCCTTGTCCTCCAACCCCAAACACCCTCTAAGTAATTCCCCTGCTGCTGACTCAGACTCTCCACCATTGGAGGAATATAGGCCAGCCCAGCGCCCTCCAGGTGACTACCCCACGGCACACACAGCCCCTCCTTCCTTGGAGGTAGCTGGCCCGGCCAAAAGAACACAAAGTACTCGCCGGGGGGGTTAAACTTTGAAGTGGATACAGGGTAAGTATACTCAGCCCTTAAGGCCCCATTGGGCCATCTATCAAACAAAAAGGACTCTAGTTCAAGGGGCTAATGGCAGTAAATATGGGGCTTAGACAACTAAGAGGACCATGGACCTGGGGAAAGAAAAAATCCATCACTCGTTCCTAGTAATCCCAGAATGCCCGACCCCATTGATGGGCACACATCTGCTCAAAAAGCTCCAGGCCAGAATGACTTTTAACCCTGAATGCCCCCAAGTGAAATTTCTAAATTTTTCAGTAAAAACTCCTATAGTCACGGCTTTTACTATGTCAGTAGAAGATGAACATCAACTTGTCAAACCCCCCAAGACTGATCAAACAGGCAAGCTACCCCGGAAATGGATAACAGATTACGCAGATGCCTAGGAAAAAAACTGCTGGGTTACACGTAGCCGTGAAACATCCTCCAATAACAGTGGAGTTAAAAACTTCAGCCCCCCCATCAATGTCAAAAAATATCCTCTGAGCAAAAAAGCTAAAGATGGGATAAGGCCCCATATTCAGAAATATCTGGCCTTAAGGGTCCTAAGGCCCTGTCATTTGAACTGGAACACTGCCCTGTTACCAGTATAAAAATCCAGGAACCGGGGACTATCGCACCGTTCAAGACCAAAGAGAGATCTACAACAGAGTGCAGGACATTCACCCCACAGTACATAATCTGTACAATCTGCTTAGCACTCTGAACCATGAGCGGAAATGGTATACTGTTCTGGACTTAAAAGATGCTTTCTTTTGCTTGCCTCTGCATAAAGATAGTCAGTTGCTATTTGATTTCGAGTGGGTAGACCCAGAAACCGGGACGTCTGGTCAACTAACATGGACTAGACTCCCACAGGGGTTCAAAAACTCCCCCACTCTCTTTGATGAAGCCCTCCACAGAGACCCCAACAACTTCAGAACTATGCACCCTGACGTCACCCTGCTTCAATATGTCGATGACCTGCAACTGGCAGCCAACACCAAGAAAAACTGTGAGTCTGGAACCCAATTATTATTATATGAGCTTGCTCAACTCTGGTATAGTGCTTCTGCCAAAAAAGCCCAAATTTGCCAGCAAGAAGTAATCTTCCTGGACTATTCCCTTAGGGGCAGTAAGCGATGGCTCACTGAGACCAGAAAACAATCCATTGAGCAGATACCACCCCCATCTAACAGCAGACAACTCAGAGAGTTTCTTGGGACTGCTGGCTTATGCAGCTTATGGATACCTGGGTTTGCGTCCTTAGCTGCTCCTTTATACCCGCTGTTAAAGAGAGATGCCCAATTCTAATGGACCCCTGAGCACCAGCAAGCTTTTGATAACATCTAAGGACACTGACACTGAAACCCTCAACTTTACTGAGCCCAGCTTGCATTTTCAGAAAGCGCTAAACTAAGTTAAAAATGTACATCAACTCACTCACCTTGGTTCAAAGAAACTGCAGGCATTCCTGAAGGATCAAGAACAGAGTTTTCCACTAACCGACTCAGAGCAAAAGAAATAACTGAACGGGTAACAAAAGCCTGCCGGGTCTGTCAATTGGTTAATGCTTACCCTTCCAACTTTCCTGCAGGAAAGCACCTACAAGAAACCAGACCAGGACAATTCTTGGAAGTGGACATTACTGAAATTAAGCCAGGAAGTTATGGACTTAAATATCTCCTAGTCTTTGTAGATACATTTTCAGGATGAATTAATTGAAGCCTTCCCCCCACACACACACACACACAAAAAAAAAAAAACAACAACAACAAAATAAATGGCACAAATGGTGGTCAAGAAGATCCTGAAAGATATTTTTCTAAGATACGGACTGGCTAAGGCAATAGGGTCTGATAATGGACTGGCGTTAATTGCCCTGATAAGTCAGGGATTAGCCAGGACCCTGGGGATTAATTGGAAATTTCATTGTGCTTATAGACCCCAGAGCTCAGTACAGGTAAAAAAAAAATAATAGAACCATTAAAGAGAATTAACAAAATCAAGCTTAGAGATCGGCATAAAAGATCGATCTATTCTCCTGCTTTATGCACTGTTTCATGCAAGAAATACTCATACTCCTCTGTTTCCTTGTGTAACCTCACCCCCTATGAAATTCTCTATGGTCCCTCCTCCAGTAAGGGACCTAACCCAAACTCTAAGACCTAACGATCCCTTCCACACCCCCTTGCTTGACAGACTTAAAGCTCTTGAAAGAAATCAGCAATATCTGTGGAAACATCTGGCCACTGCCGACCAACCTGGGGACGAGGGGACTCCATATCGATACCAAGTAGGAGACTTCGTCTACATTAGACGACATCAGGTGTCATCCCTGGAACCCCACTGGAAAGGACCATATAAGGTGCTACATATAACACCTACAGTGGTAAATGTAGACGGAATCACTTCATGGATCCATGTCTCTCATCTCTGGCCTGCGCCCTGTCCAAAATCTGACTGGAAACTGGAAAAGACTGGTAACACTTTCAAATTGCGTATTCGCCATGTGGATAAGGCTACAGACTCTCCCCTTGGCCAAGAGTAGTCCTAACCCTCATCAGCCTGTTCAGCAGTAATGGCTGATCACAAATCCTACTGTACAAGAAGTATGGTCTATCTTGCATACAGCCCCTTTAGGGACATGGTGGCCATCTCTCCACCCAGACATTTGCCTGCTGGCTATAGGTCTTTCCTATTGGGATATCCCTGATGAAGGGGATCCAACTAAAATTCCAATAAATCCTTTCCGTATCATAGGTAATAGAAACAAACATTATGGATGTAGGGACACGAGAGCCAGATGCAGGTTGGCTAGCCTAGATTACTATGTTTGCCCAGCGGACTATCAAAGCCACAAACAGACATGGCTGTGTGGGGGAAATGCCGACTTCTTCTGTAAGTCATGGGAATGTGAGCATACAGGGGTGCCTGGTGGAACCCAAACTCCTCATCAAATTCAATACACAGCATTGGCCATGTTACCAATTACACAACCAATACCGATGGCCCCCAGAGGGGTCTCTAGATCCTAAAATTCTCCGTGACCTTTTTAACTTCGGCAAGTGCTCAAAGGGTGGAAGGAAATTCCCCTAAGTGGAAGCATTTTCCCTCCTTCGCTCACATCCTGAACTATGCTTATCCAATAGATCCTCACCCTCAGCTTTCTGCTCCAGACTCTCTGCTGCCACTCCCACCTCAGCAACCTGATTTCTTCCCTCCAATTACTAGATCAAAAACCCAAAATGCCGGTTCTCAGATTATTGCCCCCTTGCTGAGGTAGCAGGTACTGAGGTACCCATCCACCCACTCACTACTCTCTTCTCCTGTCAGTGCCCGCACCAGGTCCCACCAGGTCCTCTTACCAGCTAACCCAAAGCTCAAACCAGCTGAGGAGATCCCTCAGACCCCTATCCAAGATGTAATGAAAATGGCCTTTAAAGTTGCTCTGTCATCACTGAAAACAGGTTACTAAGAATTTAAAGTCCCTCACAGGCTTTTTGGGATACAAACTCCCATCTTCCCCTCTGCTCTATCTGTTCTACTGCTCAAGTTTTGTTGCCTGGAAAATTCCAAACCCCTTTCCCATTATTCTTTTATATGTCTCCTTCCTCATGCTCAGACCCAAGGTGCTGCTCTCAGACCCGCCTTCCCTGTCTTCCCCGTCTATACCAGGCCCACAGAAAAGTCTTAAATGACCTTCTCCAGCAGTCTTCACCATGGCTGACTTTAGGACATTCAGCCAAAGAGTCCCTATAAAAGAGTTCAATGTAGATAAACTTCCCCTTTTCGTGTTTCCCTGTTCTATTTGGCCACTGGCTGGAAAAATCAGCACTCCTAAGCTAGACTCCCCCTTACTAGTTTTTCACAAAACATGTGAACAAGGCCTCTGGCCTTGAGCTGGGGCTTCACAGACATGGTTACATTTCTAAGATAAATAAGTTAAAAAAATGAGCTCCATTGTTACAGCTGGCAGTGAGAAAAAAAAAAGAGAAGAAAAAAGCTCTCCCACTCCAGGTGTCCTTAAAACATTAACTTGCCCAGAACAGATGAAAAAAACAATAGAAACGAAAACTTCTTTTTGTGAACTTATGCAGACTGTGAACTTCTGAGCCCCTTCCCTTACATGTTGGGTACAAAATTCGGAAACTACCTAAATTTGGAGATCAGGTGACTAATTGATTACAACAGAAGCAATGCCCTCTAAATCCGTTGCAACCAAATAGGTATGTTTCGCTGTCTTCGGTGCTATCTTAGGTGCCTTGAATTGTCCGTCCTTACAACAGTATAATTCTATAAACTTAAACATTGTTTATGTTTTCATAAAATGGTCAACAGATGTGATTAATTATGTAATGTTCAGATGTTTCCCAGAGTGCTCTATCATGAGGCAGGTTAATTTAAATATCAAATACGGGGGCATACAACCCGGTTCCTCTGGGAACCTGTATCCCTCACTTTAGCCATCCTATTAGGAAAAGGAGCTGCTGCAGGTGTGGGCACAGGAATCACTGTCCTAGTCCATGTGACACAACAAATGACCCGATGAGAAGCAGCAATAGACCAAAATTTAAAGATATTAAAAACCTCCATCACAGTTTTATAGGAATCTTTAACCTCTCTCTCTGAAATTGTTTTACAGAACATGCGAGGGTTGGACCTCCTCTTCGTGAGAGAAGGGGGCTTTTGTGCTGCATTGAGGGAAAAAGTTGATTTTATGCCGACCATACTGGAGTTGTAAAAAAATCTATGAGTAAATTAAGAAGACGCCTAGAAGAGCATCAACAAGAGAGAGATGCACAAAAAGGGTGGTTTGAATCTTTGTTCACACAGTCCCCCTGGTTAACTACGCTTTTATCAGCCCTGGCCAGTCCATTAATAATCCTCATTTCATTGCTAATTGTAGGACCCTGTTTGCTCAACCATCTAGTTTCCTTTCTACAAGCTTAAATTGGATAAGTTAAACTTATGGTAATCAGACAACAATATACCTCACTAGAAGACATAAAATGTGAGACCCCGCAATGCTCATTTTTATGATTAAAATTAACCAGAATAAGAAGTGGGGAATGAAAGGTTAATAAAATATGTACTTTTAACTTCTTGTTTTTCTGTATGCTTAACAAAATACTGATGAAATCTTGAAAACTGTTTGCTAATCTTGTTCCCAGAATGTGCTGTCCCCAATTGCCAAACTGTTGAATGTACTCCCTCTCCCATTGGCATGCAAACCACTCACTCGACCTGACCCATCAATAAATTTCCCTCCCTGCTCTCACCACGTAAATTGCATAAGCTCTGCTTAAGCTGTTCTTAGGGCTCTCTTCTCTATTCAAGTGAGCTATGAGCCCCAGCATGCTGGACCCCCAATAAACCCTTTGCTGTTGCATGAGACAGTCTCTTCGTGGTCTCTTTTCCGACGCTCGCCCGACCTTTACATTGGTACAATCATAAGTGTGAACATTCCTATGTGTGTCCAGAATATTACTATAATAAATAATATATGTAGATCAGGTAATAGGAGTTTTTCTTCCACCATTTCTGGGAGCAATATTTTGAAGATATATGAATTAGTATTTTGGGTAGAAATAGGTGTACCATTTGTCTATGAATATAGAGATAATGCATGAATAGACAATACTGTGAATTAATAATATTACTGGTTCCAACTTTAAATAATGGATTGAATTGATATCTGAAAATATACAGGAAACCTTATATTGATATACTACATTTAATCCTACCCATTATACATCTGAATGAAATATTAGGGTTATGGATTTTCATGAAGAGTGTTTGAGTTTTGCTTCAAAAGTGATTATGGAAATTGAAAATAATGTGTTTGGAAAGAAGTCTCATGAAAAGACCAGTCCAGAAACCTGGAGGTATGCATGTGTTCTGAAGCAGAAAGTGATTTAAAGTGAAACAAACGCCTATATATTTGCTAACTTGTGGATGATAAATATATACGATGATGTGCAGAAATTGAAGAAATAGTAATGTACCAGTGTTGAATAAAAATGAACGTTAAAATACACATCATGTCCCATAGGAATCTACTTGAATTGATGTTAAACTGCGTCCGTTAATGTAGAAATATTAGAATTTGTATGCACCATTCACTGAAGTTAGTTTTCAGTACTAGGAAACAAATATGTATTTCAGGTAGATGAATATTTCTGAGAATAATCTTGTGAAAAGTTGATTATAAATCCACATACATGAACATGAATGAATTCAGGGAGTGTATAATAAGACTCATACATTTCATATTTTGAAAAATCTGGAGAGTATATATATATATATACACACACACACTCACACAAACTGAGACTATAAAAATAGCAATATATATGCCAATTGAAATTCACCATGAAATATACATCATCCACAGATTCAAAAATATTCATGTTACTGAAGATAGATTTATGTATAATGTTGTTTAACTAGGAAGTTTACCCATACATTGAATTTTCAGTTCCAACAGCATTTAGGAGGAGTAATCTCTTCTCACATTTTGTATCTGCCAAGTCAGCCACCTCACAAGAATGTACGTGTGATACCAGGTAGGATTCTATATGTGCATATAAAAATACATGTGCTGAATAGGCTACAGAGAGAGGGAGACAGGAATTCACATATTTGTTAACTTTAAAAACACATGGATAACTATTTCAACAGAAAATTGACTAGATTTATAACACATACCCTTTTTTATGCAAAAGGCAAGTCCAACTATACACCATGCCTCCTCTGAACTGCTTGGATTTTTATTCTGTTTGGGTTATTTTTCTCCATCATATTAGGAGTAGTAGTCAGAGTCCAGTAGGTTATGAGTTAGTGTCAGGGATCAGTATTTCAAATGGAAAATAGAATAATGAATCAAATGTGTATGCAAATATATGCTACACAAAAATCTTCCCACTCTCATCCAGAACAAATCCTTGACATTACCTTCGCCTGAAGTAAGTCACAATTAGAATAGAAGAGTTAGAAAATCTGTGAATACATATCTTGAGTGGAAAATGCTCAGAGTTCAGAACCTTGGAGGTGGTAGAGGAGTTTCCAAAAGTAAGGGACATGGTAAACACTCCTCTAACATGGAGGTCTGCTGGCGTAAAGACATCTTGAGAAACTGCCTCTGAGGTTGGGCACTTGAAACATACGTTATTTTCAGGAGCTTTAGCTTCCTTTGTAGTGAGACAATAAAATCTGGGTCTGCATCTATGTGACCTGGAGGATATGGTTTCTTATTTTCCAGTGAACATGAGGCAGCAGTGCTGAATTCACTCTTTGTAGGTAAACAGTGGCCACTGGGGTCTAATTGTCTCCCCATGTGGACTGTGGAGCCATTTGGTCATCCTCCACTTTTCATGGTGTTTCCTGCTGTTGCACTGGGAGTTTGGTATTTGCTTCACAAAATACAAGAAGTTCAACAGGGACACAGTGCTGGAGGGAGTTCTGTCACGTGTTGTGGGTCAGGGTCTGCAGGAGAATGCAACAACCAGGCTTCTTTCCCACATACTTTGCCCCCTTGTCCATAGCAACTTGATTCTGAACATGGCCCTGAATCCTCTCCATATAAAAACATGCTTTTACATATTCGGGTCTCCTGGCTGCACCATGTTAGTCACAAAAAATTTGGAAGCCAATGAGAAATCCACATGGCCATAACACAGATGTATTATCACACAACTGCAGACCACTTCTCTAGGCCCAATACTCTGCAGGCTCTAACTTGCTTGCCCCCATGTCCATAGCAACTTGATTCTGAACATGGCCCTGAAATCTTTCAATATAAAAACATGCTTTTACATATACAGGTCTCCTGGCTGCACCATGGCAGTCACAATGAATTTGGAAGCCAATGGCAGAACCACATGGTCACAACACAGATGTATTATCACAAAACTGCACACCATTTCTCTAGGCCCACAACTCTGCAGGCTATAACTCAATGGCATCTCTGTTCTACACCATTTTCATGAAACCCAGTGAATTAAGGCAGGGTCTGGTACACTCAAGATCAGCAACAGGACATCCAAAGGTTCTCCAGTGCCACCTGGTCATGGGAATTTTAAAAATTTCATGGTATTTATCTGGCCATTTTTCAAGGATGAAGTTGGAGGCACTGTGGGTTTCAATTCATTCAGGAACCATTAAATGTTGAGGAAGTTCATTTCAAAGAAAGCTCTGGAGAACTCTCACAGGCAAGGCTTCCAAAAGAGTGGCCAAAAGGTCACATGAAGCCAGGCGCATTGAGGTCTCCAATGTGAGGTCCATGTGTGTTTTGACTCAAAACTATCCCTGCCAAGTCTTTCAGAATAAAATCATGTGATATACTGGCTGAGATTCCCAGTACTCTTTGGAAAACCACCCTGGGCCTAGATCTCAGTTTCCAAGGGTGACTTTCATGCGTGGCCTCCTAATATCCCAACACTTTTCATGGCAATACTTCTCTGAGGTCAATTCCAGAACGCAGTCTCTAAGGGGAATCAAACCAGAGTTCAAGCCCAGGTTGACCCAGTCATCTCTTCACACCGCCAATCAAATGAGCACAATTAAAAACAAAACACTATCACATGGCCCCATCTTCTTCCTTATAGACACTCATCATAACCACTGGTTGGAGCTTTCCATGAGGGGCACATTCCAAAAGAGTGTCCAAAATAAGCTCCCTTGCCCCTCATTTGGCTCAAGTCAGGGTGGGAAGGACACCCTTCCTGTGAACCAGGAGTGATCAAATAGTCCTGTCATTAATACTGCTCCGCTTTTCCAATTTGAGGCCTTCTGACTGTGGGGTTTAGATTCTTTATGTGAACTGGAGTCATGAGAAAAGACAAGCACCTCTGCAGAGATTTGAAGAACTCATTTGACCAAAAGGATCGCTATTCTCACTTGATTGATTTCAGGAACCTAACAGAGAAAGGCAATAGAATTCATTCACAATGACTGAAATTTTTTGCGAATTTGGTTTTGGTTTCACACATGGGATCTTTCTTTAGATCCATCAGGTGCTGAGAATCTAAGCCACAGCCTCACACAGGGTAGAGAGCCTGATTCAGACACATCCCTTTCCGAAGCAATTTAGCAAGAGCCACAGGTGATGCCCATTCATTTCCATTTGAAAACTGTTTTCTTCAGGCTTCACAAAGGGGTAGCCTGAGCCCAACATCTTCCTGACATTCAGGGCAACAGAACAATAGGTAAGCAAAAGGCCCAAAGCATGGTATCTCCACTGAGATTTTTCTGGTCACACTCATATCTGAGTTTTCTGAGATACTGGCCATTCCCTTCAGGTATCCAGTACATGGACATGTCAAAGACCTTGGAGTTGGTACATATCTTGGACACAAAACAATGAGACTATTCTGGAGAGTTGCCAGAATTCAGGAAGAAAACAGGGACTTAGGAAGGTAGTAGGTTTTGCCAATCCATAAGGCAAGCTGCAGTCCATTCATAAATTGGGCAGGATGAATGCTGGGAATCTTTTTACTACACAGGACACATCCATTGTTGCATTGTCTTTTCTCATGTCTACAACCACGGACACAGTGGGATACACAGACATAGAAACACTCACCTTGTCAAATGACTTACTAGAAATAGTTCACTGAAAACCAAACAAACCGCCTTTCCTACCTATTCTCAGAACAAGAGACAAAACCACACACCCACACTCACAATGGCACCTCCTTCCCCTAAGTAGGTCTGTGACTATCCGGAGTGTTCTCTGACTGGTGGGCAATACTATGTTCCCCCGAAATGGCCTGTATTCTCTCAGATCTGGTTTCCTTGGCCAACTATGTGAAGTTGTCAGGAAAAAGTGGTGAGCCACTACCTGCTTTCTCAGGAAAGGTCCCTCTTCAGAGCTCTCCTGGCATTTGGCCATCCTCACATCAGTAGGTACCAAGAAAGACTGACTCTGTCCTTGGTAAATCCAAACAAGTGAGCCCACTGAGACTGGGACTGGAACTGCATCTGGGTGCCTGGCTTCTTGGATACCAAGTTCAGAGAGTTCCATCACCAAGGAAATGAGGTATTACACTTTCTTTGGAACTGAATGAGGTCACTGCCTTTGCAACCACTTGGTCCTAACAGTTGCTTCCAAGGGCCCCATGAGATGGAGGCTGCCCCTTCTTCCTCTGACACTTTCACAATTTAGAATGGTATATCAACCATAGGCACACACACAGGCCTGGTTTGGTCCATCTTCTCCACAATAAGAAGAGAGAGGCTGATTCAGACACATCCCTTCATCCTGACCAGGTGGTTTGTCATCGAAGATGACTTTTGCTCTTTCAGGTCCTTCATACCTGTCTACAACTTCTCCAGGTATCATTTCTGCATGGACCTTTGAGGATCTCAGCAGGTGGAAGGTCCCCTACTTTTCTGTATTGTAAGAACAACTTTGTCCCTGCTCTTCTGTAAAATGAGATTGAGGGAACAGTGTATGTTTAGGGTTAATAACAGGTTTGATTTCGATTTGTGTTAGGAATCATTCTTCTGGATGAATAATGGTATTGGGAACCTGGTATATTTACAAGAATGTAGAGGTGAAACATAAGTATGAAAACAGAAATCCAGGTATGATTTTAAACCCATAAGGGCATTGGGCCCTTGATTGTGATACTTAGCTTTGAATTATGTTCTGCACAGATGTCTCAGATAATTTGATATACAATGGCATAGGACCTTGTACCTTGGAAGATTGAATGTAGAAGAGAACATCCCTTCAAAAAGGGATAGTCGGTAGGATTAGGAAGATAGTCGGTCGTTTTAGGAAGAAGAGTGAGTATATGATTTGGAACAAAAGTTCTTTAGCAATAGGATTTCAGTTAGAGAGTGAATGTATATGTCAGCACATATGAAGAGCCAGTCACGATGATGAAGTGGGGAAAACATGTAGAAAAGAAGATATCAATAAAGATATTACGAAATCAGGGAAAGTATAAAGTGAGTGAGAGGATTAGACATTTTCAACAGGCTTGAGGTTGAATCTTAGAAAGAAACAAATATGAAGTCACCAATAATATTGACATTTGAGAGCATTAGGCACCCTGGACATGGATGTTTTTAGTAATCTATGTTCACATTTCATTTAGGCTTTGCTTGGTTCAATCATAAGTGTAACATTTACATTTTTGTCCAGAATATTATTGTGATAATATGTATATGTAGATCAGGTGACATAAGTATTTCTTCCACCATTTTTGGTAGCAATATACTGAAGACATAAAATTAGTATTGGGCGTACAAAGAGGTGTACCCTATGTCTATGAATATAGAGATAAAGCATGAATAGACCATACTGTGAATAAGTAATATAACTTGTTCCAACTTAATATAATGGGATGAACTGATATCTGAAAAATTACTGGAAATTTTATATGCATATACAATCATTCATTCCAACCAGTTATTCATCTAATGTCAATATTAGTGTTTTGGTTTATCATGAAGAGTGTGTGAGTTTTACTTCAAAAGTGATTATGGAAATCGAAAATAATGTGTTTGGAAAGAAGTCTCATGAAAAGACCAGTCAAGAAACCCTGACAATACATGTGTTGTGAAGTAGGAAGTGATTAAAGTTTAAAGAAATGCCTACAAATTTGTGAACTTGTGGATGAAATACATATCTTATGATGAGCAAAAACTGAAGAAATAATAATGTACCAGTGTTGAATATAAATGAACATCATATTATATATCATGTCCCATTGGGATCTACTTGCATTGGTGATAGACTGGATCAGTTCCTGTAGAATTATTAACATTTGTATGCACCATTCACTGAAGTTAGTTTTCAGTACTAGGAAACAAATATGTATTTAAGGTGGATGAATATTTCTGAGACTAATATTTTGGAAAGTTTATTATAAATCCACATGCATGAACATGAATGAATTTAGAGAGTGTATATAAGACACATATATTTCATATTTTGAAAAATCTGGAGAGTGTATATATATATATATATATATATATATATATATATATATATATATATATATACACACACACATACCCACACACACACACAAAAAAACACACACAGACATTTAAAAGTAGCAATATATATGCCAATCGAAATTCATCTTTAAATATATATCATCCACAGATGCAAAAATATTTATTTTACTGAACATGAGTTTATGTATAATGATGTTCTACTAGGAAGTTCCCCTATAGGTGGAATTTTCAGTTCCAACAGCAATTTGGAATTTGGAATTCTCACAATTTGTATCTGCCAAGTCAGCCACCTCACAAAAATGTACATGTGATACCAGGTAGGATTCTATAAGTGCATATGAAAATACATGTGATGAATAGGCTACAGAGAAAGGGAGACAGGAATTCATATATTTGTTTAATTTAAAAACACATGGTGAACTATTTCAATTAAAAATTGACTAGATTTATAACACCTACCATTTATCATGCAAAAGGTAAGTCCAAGTATGCAGCATGCCTCCTCTGAACTGCTTGTATTTCTATTCTGTTTGGGTATTTTTCTCCATCATATTAGGATTAGTAGTCAGAGGATAGTAGGGTATGGGATAGTGTCAGGGATTCAGTATTTCGAATAGAAAATTGAAAATGAATGCAATGTGTATGCAAATATGTGCTACACAAATATCTTCCCACTCTCATCCAGAGCAATGCCTTGACATTACCTTCGCCCCATGTATGACACAATTAGAGCAGAAGAGTTAGAAAATCTGTGAATACATATCTGCAATGGAAACTGCTCAATTTTCACAAATTTGGAGAAGGTAGAGGAGTTTCCAAAATTAAGGGACAATGTAAACTCTCCACAAACATGGAGCTCTGCTGGCCTAAAGAGTTCTTAAGAAACTGCCTCTGAGGTTGGGCACATGAAATATATGTTGTTGTCAGGAGCTTTAGCTTCCATTTTAGTGAGACCATCCAAGCTGGGTCTGCATTTTTGTGACCTTTGTGAGCACATGGTTTCTTGTTTTCCAATGAACATGAGGCAGCATTGCTAAATTCTCTCTTTGTAGGTAAACTGTGACCAATGGGGGCTAAGTGTCTCCCCGTGTGCACTGTGAACCCATTTGGTCATCCTCCACTTTTCGTGCTGTTTCTTGCTGCTGCACTCGCAATTTGGCATTTGCTTCATGAAACAAGGTGTTCAACTGGGACACAGTGCTGGAGCGAGTTCTGTCACGTGTGGTGGGTCAGGGTCTGCAGGAAAATGCACCAACCATGCTTCTATCCCACCAGCTTGCCTCCTTGAGCATAGCAACCTGATTCTGAACATTGCCCTGAAACTCCTACATATAACAAGATGCCTTTTCAGAGAAGGGTCTGCTGGCTGCACCATATCAGTCATAATCCATTTGGAAGCCAAAGGCCGATCCACATGGCCAAACCACAGATTTTTTATCACACACCTGCCCACAACTTCTCTAGGTCCACTACTCAGCAGGCTCGAACTTACTTGCATCTCTTTTCTATACCATTTTCATGAAAACCAGTCAATCAAGGCACCTTCTGGTATATTCATAATCAGAAACAGGACATCCAAAGGTTTTCCAGTGCCACCTGCTCATGGGAATTTTAAACATTTCATGGTATTTATCTAACCATTTTTAAAGGATGAAGTTGGAGGCACTGTGGGTTTCAATTCATTCAGGAACCATTAAATGTTGAGGAAACTCATTTTAATGAAAGCTCTCGAGAACTCTCACAGGCAAGGCTTCCAAAAGAGTGGCCAAGAGTTCACATGAAGCCAGGCCCATTGAGGTCTACAATATGAGGTCCATGTTTGTTTTGACTCTCAACTATTGCTGCCAAGTCTTTCAGAATAAAATCATGTGATATCCTGGCTGAGATTCCCAGTGCTCTGTGGAAAGCAACCCTGGGTCAAGACTCATTTTCCAAAGACTCCATGCGTGGCCTCCTAAAATCCCAACACAACTCATTGCAATACTTCTCTAAGATCAGTTCCAGAATGCAGTCTCTAAGGGTAATTACGCCAGAGTTCCAGCCCACGTGGACCAATTCATCTCTTCCAACCGCCACACAAGTGACCACAATTAAAACCAAAACACTCCCACATGGACCTCATCTTCTTCCATATAGACACTCATCATTACCTCTGGCTGGAGGATTCTATGAGGGGCACAGCCCAAGACAATGTCCAAAAGAAGCTTCCTTACCCCTCATATGCCTAAAGGCCCGGACTCCCTTCCTGTGAACCAGGAGTGATCAAATAGGCCTGCCGTTAATACTGCTCCACTTCTGCAATTTGTGGCCTAGTGACTGTGGGGTTTAGATTCTTTTTGTAAATGGGAGTCATGAGAAAACCCAAGCACCTATGGGCTAGACTGCAGGGCTTTGAAGAACTCATTTGACCCAAAGGATCCCTATTCTCACTTGATGGAGGCAGGAACATTACAGAGGAAGACGAGAGACTCCATCCACAATGACCGCTCTTTTGGCCATTTTGGTTTTGGATGCACACATGGGATCCTTCTTTAGACCCATCAGGTGCTGAGAATCAAAGCCACAGCCTCACACAGGGCCAAGAGGCTGATTCAGACACATCCCATTCTAAAGCAATTAAGCAAAGAGCCCAAGGTGATGCCCATTCATTTTCATTTGAAAACTATTTTCTTCAGGCTTCAAAAAGGGGTGGCCTGAGTCAAAGAACTTCCTGACATTCAGGGCAACAGACAAATAGATAAGCAAAAGACCCAAAGCAGGGTTTCTCCATTGAGACTCTCCTGGTCCCAATGATATCTGTGTTTTCTGACATGCTCTCATTCCCTTCAGCTATCCAGTACATAGCCATGTCACAGATCTTGGAGGTGGTTCATATGGTGGACATAAAATCATAAGCCTATTCTGAAGAGTGGCCATAATTCTACGAAGAAAACAGGAACTTTGGAAGACAGTAGGTGTTGCACATCCATAAGGCAATCCACAGTCCATTCATAAATTAGGCAGGATGAATGCTGAGAAGCTTTCTACTAGACATGACAAATCCATTGATGCATTCTCTTTTCTAATGTCTACAACCACAGACACGGTGGGATACACAGACATAGAAACACTTGCCTTGTCAAAGCACTCAGTAGACACAGTCCATTCCAAACCAAACAAACTGCCTTTCCTACCTATTCTCAGAACATGAGACAAAACCACAAACTCACACCCACAACCACAAAGGCACCTCCTTCCTCCAAGTAGGTATGTGACTATCTGGAGAGCCCTCTGACTGGTGGACCATTTTATGTTCCCCTGAAACGGCCTGTCCTGTCTCAGATCAGGTCTCTTTGGCTAACTCTGTGAAATTGTCCGGGACCAGCAGTGAGACACTACCTGCTTTCTCAGGAAAGGCCCCTCTTCAGAGCTCACCTGGCATTTGGCCATACTCACATCAGTATTTACCAAGAAAGATGGACTCTGTCCTCTGTAAATCTAAACAAGTGAGCCCACTGGGACTGGAACTGGGACTGCCTCTGGGTGCCTGGATTCCAAGTTTAGAGTGTTCCTTCACCAAGAAAATTAGATGAGGTCACTTCTTTCTGGAACTGATTGAATTTGCTGCCTTTGCAACCACTTTGTCCTAACAGTTGCTTCCAAGGGTCTCATGAGATGGAGGCTGCCCCTATTTCCTGTTACAATTTCACAATATAGAAAGTTATATCAACCATAGGCACCTGGGAACAGCTCTCTACATAGGCCTGGTTTGGTCCATCTTCACTACATTAAGAAGATAGAGGCTGATTCAGACACATCCCTTCGTCATGACCAGGTTGTTTGCAATTGAAGATGACTTTTTCTCTCTCAGGTACTTCATAGTTCCCTATATCTTCTCCAGGGATTATATCTGCATAGACCTTTGAGCTTCTCAGCAGGTGAAAGTCTCCCTACATTTTTGTATTGTAAGACCAACTCAGTCCTGCTCTTTTGTAAAGATAGATTGAGGGAACAGTATATGGTTAGGGTTAATAACAGGTTCGATTTGTGTTAGGAATCATTCTGCTGGATGAATAAGAATATTGGGATCCTGTGGTATTTATAAGAATATAGAGGTGAAATATAAGTATGACAATGGAATTCTAGATAAGATTTGAAGCCCAGAAGTGCACTGGGCACTGGAGTGGGAAACTTAGCTTTGAACAATGTTCTGCACAGATATCTCAGATAAATCGATATATAATGGCAAAGGACCATGTAGCTTGGTTGATTGAATGTGTAAGAAAACATCCAGTCAAAAAGGGATAGTCGGTAGGATTAGGAAGATAGTGTAGGTTTAGATAGAAGAGTGAGAATAGGATTTGGACCAAAAGTACTTTAGCAATAGAGTTTTGGTTAGAGAGTGAATGTAAATGTCAGCACATGTGAAGAGTTGGTCACAGTGATGAACTGGAAAAAATATGTAGGAAAGCATTTATCAATAGAAACATTAGGAAATCAGGCAAAGTATAAAGTGAGTGATAGGATTAGACATTTTCAACAGGTTGAGATTTAATATATAATCTTAGGAAGAAACAAATATGTAGTCACCGACAGGATAGACATTTGAGAGCATTAGGCAACCTGGACATGGATGGTTTTAGTAATCCATGCTCACTTCCTATTTAGGATTTGGTACAATCATAAGTGTGACATTTGCGTTTTGTGTCCAGAATATTACACTGAAAAAATGTATATTTATATCAGGTGACATGAGTATTTCTTCCACCATTTCTGGAAGCAATATGTTGAAGACATATAAATTAGTATTGGGGGTACAAATACGTGCACCCTGTGTCTCTGAATATAGAGAAAATGTATGAATAGACAATAGTGTGAATAAAGAATATAATTGGTTTCAACTTTAAAAAATGGATTGAAGTGATATCTGAAAATATAAAGAAAATTTTATATTGATAAACATACATTCATTCAAACCAATTATACATCTATTTGTAATATTAGGGTTATGGTTTATCATAAAGGGTGTGAGTTTTGCTTCAAAATTGATTATGAAAATCGAAAATAATGTGTTTGGGTAGAAGTCACATGAAAAGACCAGTCAAGACACCTGGAGGAATTCATGTGTTCTGAAGCAGGAATTGATTGAAAGTGAAACAAATGCCCATAAATTTGTGAATTTGTGGATGAAATATATATCCTATGATGTCCATAATACGAATAAATATTAATGTACCAGGGTTTAATAAAAATGAACGTCAAAATGCACAGCTTGTCATATCGGAATCAAGGTGCATTGATGTTAAACTTGGTCAGTTACTGTAGAAATATTAGTTAAATCTGTTTTTCAGGTGGATGAATATTTCTGAGAATAATCTTGTGAATAGTTGATTATAAATCCAAGTCCATGAACATGAATAAATTTAGCGAGTGTAAATAAGACACATATATTTCATATTTTCAAAAATCTGGAGAGTGTATATATATATATATATATATATATATATATATATATATATTTACACAAAACACACACACAGACATTAAAAAGTAGCAATATATATGCCACTCAAAATTCATCTATAAATATATATCATCCAAAGATGCAAAAATATTTATTTTACTGAACCTGAGTTTATGTATAATGTTTTTCTACTAGGAAGCTCCCCTATAGGTGGAATTTTCAGTTCCAACAACGATTTGGAGGAGTGATCTCTTCTCACAATTTGTATCTACCAAGTCAGCCAACTCACAAAAATGTACATGTGATACCAGGTAGGATACTATAAATGCATATAAAAATACATGTGATGAATAGGCTACAGAGAAAGGGACAGGAATTCATATATTTGTTAATTTTAAAAACACATGGAGAACTATTTCAATTGAAAATTGACCAGATTTATAACACCTACCATTTATCATGCAAAAGGCAAGTCCAAATATACAACATGCCTCCTCTGAAATGCTTGTATTTCTATTCTGTTTGCGTTACTTTTCTCCATCATATTAGGATTAGTAGTCAGAGTCTAGTAGGGTATGTGAATATTTCTGAGAATAATCTTGTGAAAAGATGATTATAAATCCACATTCATGAATATGAAAAATTTAGGATGTGTAAAATAATACACATATATTTCATATTTTGAAAAATATGGAGAGTGTGTATATATATATATATATATATATATATATATATATATATATATATATATACACACACACACAAACATTCACAGACATTAAAAAGTAGCACTATATGCCAATTTAAAATCACCATGAAATATATATCATCCACAGATCCAAATAAATTCATTTTACTGAACATCGATTTATGTATAATGTTGTTCAACTAGGAAGCTCACCCACAGGTTGAATTTTCAGTTCCAACAGCGTTTAGGAGGAGTGATCCCTTTTCACAATTTGTATCTGCCAATTCAGCCTCCACACAAGAACGTACGTGTGGTAACAGTTAGGATTCTAAATGTGCATATAAAAATACAGGTGCTGAATAGGCTTCAGAGTAAGGGAGACAGGAATTCACATATTTCTTAACTTTTAAAATACATGGAGAACTATTTCAAAAAAAATTGACAAGATTTAAAACTCCTACACTATATAATTCAAAAGGCAAGCCCAACTATCCACCATGCCTCCTCTGAACTGCTTGTAGTTCTATTCTTTTGGGGGTATTTTTCTCCAACATATTAGGATTAGTAGTCAGAGTCTAGTAGGGTATGTGTTAATGTCAGTGATTCAGTATTTTGAATGGAAAATAGGAAAATGAATCCAATGTGTATGCAAATATGTGCTTCAGAAAAATCTTCCCACTCTCATCCAGAACAATCCCTTGACATTACTTTCGCCCCAAGTAAGACACAATTAGAGGAAAAGAGATAGAAAATATGTGAATACATATCTGAAATGGAATTTGATCAGGAGTTCACAACCATGGAGGTGGTAGAGGAGTTTTCAAAAGTAAGGGACAGGGTAAGCACTCCACAATCACAGAGCTCTGCTGGCCTAAAGACTTCTTGAGAAACTGCCTCTGAGTTTGGGCACTTGAAATATATGTTGTTTTCAGGAGCTTTTGCTTCCTTCTAGTGAGATGATCAAAGCTGGGTCAGCATCTATGTGACCTGGAGGACATAAATTGTAATATTCCAATGAACATGAGGCAGCAGTGCTGAATTCTCTCTTTGTAGGTATACTATGGCCACTTGGGGCTAAGTGTGCCCCCGCGTGGATTGTATATTCATTTGTTCCTCTTCCACTCTTCATTGTGTTTCTTGCTGCTGCACTGCGACTTTGGTATTTGCTTCACGAAATACATGGAGTTCAACTGGGACACAGTGGTCTAAGTGTCTGCCCGTGTGGACTGTGAAGCCATTTAGTAATCCTCCACTTTTCCTGGTGTTTCTTGCTGCTGCACTGCGAGTTTTGTATTTGCTTCATGAAATACAAGGAGTTCAACTGGGACACAGTGCTGGAGGGAGTTCTATCACATGTGGTGGCTCACACATGAGCATTCATGAAACCGGCCTCTATACCACATAGCTTGCTCCCTTGACCATAGCAACCTGATTCTGTAAATTACCCTAAAACCTCTCCATATAACAAGATGTGTTTACTTATAATGGTCTCCTGGCTGCACCATGTCCGTCTCATGACATTTGGAATCCAAAGGCAGATCCACATGGCCCCATCACAGATGTTTTATCACACACCTGCCTACCGCTGCTCTAGGCCCTCTACTCATCAGGCTCCAAATTACTGGCATCTCGGTTCTACACCATTTTCATTAAACCCAATCAATCAAGGCACTGTCTGGTACACTCATGATCAGAAATAGGACATCCAAAGGTTCTGTATGCCACCTGTTCATGGGAATTTCAAAAATTTAAACTATTTATCTAGCCATTTATCAAGGATGAAGTTGGAGGCACAGTGGATTTCAATTCATGCAGGAACCATTAAATGGTGAGTATGATCATTTCAATGAAAACTCTGGAGAACTCTCACAGGCAAGGCTTCCCAAAGAGTGTCCAAAAGGTCACCTGAAGCCAGGCTCATTGAGGTCTACAATTGAGATCCATGAGTGTTTTGATCTCAACTATGGCTGCCAAGTCTTTCAGAATAAAATCTTGTGGTATCCTGACTGAGATTCCCAGTGCTCTGTGGAAAGCTACCCTGGGCCTACATCTCAGGTTCCAAGGGCGACTCTCATGCATGGCCTCCTCAAATCCCAACACAACTCATGGCAATACTTCACTAAGCTCAGTTCCAGGACACAGTGTCTAAAAGGAGTCACACCAGAGTTCAGGCCCAGGAGGACCCAGTAATCTCTTCCAGCTACCACACATATGACCACAATTTAAATCAAAACACTCCCACATGGGCCTCATCTTCTTCTACACAGACACGCATCATAACCTCTGGCTGGAAGTTTCCATGAGGGGTGCAGCCCAAGACAGTGTCCAAAATAAGCTCCATTGCCCCTCATTTGCCAAAAGTCAGGGTGGCCTAAACACCCTTCCTTTGAACCAGGAGTGATCAAATAAGCCTGCCTTTAATACTGCTCTGCTTCTCCAATTTGAGGCCTAATGACTGTCAGGTGTAGATTTTCTATGTGATTTGGAGTCATGAGAAAACCCAAGCACCTATGGGCTATCCACTGTAGGGCTTTGAAGAACTCATTTGACCCAAATGATCCCTATTCTCACTTGACGGAAGTCAGGAACTGAAAAGGTCGGGCGAACTTCGGAGGAAAAGACCACCAAGAGACTGTCTCATGCCACAGCAAAGGGTTTATTGGGGGTCCAGCATGCTGAGGCTCAGAGCTCACTTCAGAGGAGCAAAGAACAAAGAGCCCCGAGAACAACTTGAGCAGAGTTTATATACATTCTTTAGAGAGGGCAGGGACTTTACATACATCATAGCCTCCTTTAGAAAATCATCATATACCGCGGGAAAATCAAATAATAACTCTAAAACATGATTAGCACATTCATTGGCGGGAACAGGTTGGGCAGCGGGTGATTGGTCAGCCGTGAGAAGGAGTATACATTTAAACTGATTGGTTGAAGCACTGAGATGTATACGTGCAAATCTGCATGGTTTCTGGGAAGGGGTGGTTAAGTAACGAGGTGGTCAGGGAAGATTTCAACACACATCTAATGGGAAGATCCGGGAATTGTCTTAAGTGCCACAGGAATTTCAGGTTCTGAGTGCAGCTTGGAAAATGTACAAAACCTGGTTATTTACGTTTCAATTTCAATTTCTTTTATTCTTTCATTTCCCACCCCTTTTTCTGACTACTTTTAATCTTAAAAGTAATGAATCAAAATTATTGTGGGGTTTCACATTCTATTCCTACCAGTGCAGCATATTTCTGTCTGATTATCATGAGTTTCACCTGCCTAATCTGAGCCTGGAGAAAGGAAACTATGTGGTTAAGCAAACAAGGTCCCACAGTTAGCAACACCATAAGGATGATCACGGGTCCAGCTAAGTCTGATATTAGTGTAGTTATCAGGGGTACTCGGTTAACCATGACTCAAAGCACCCTTGTTGAATCTCCCATTCTCTCTGGCGCTCTTCAAGGTATTTTCTTAATTTACTCATGAATTATTTTGCAACTCCAATATGGTCAGCATAAAAACAACATTCTTCTCTCAGTGCAACACAGAGGCCCTCTCCCTCATCAAGAGGAGGTCTAATCCTCACCTGTTCTGTAAAACAACTTCAGAGAGAGAGGTTAAGGATTCCTGCAAAGCTGTGATGGAGGTCTCTAACGTCTTCAAGTCTTGATTTATTGCTGTTTCTAATTGGGCCATTTGTTGTTAACCACGCATCATAGAAGCTGTTCCCATACCCACTCCTGCAGCAGCTCCTATCCCCAATAGGATGGCTACAGTAAGGGACAATGGTTCCCCTTGATATCGGGTTGTTTGTCCCCCTAGTAGACCTTCAAATGATTAGGCATTATGATAGAGTACCCTGGAGAGTATCTGCACCATTACACAATAATTTACAGGGCTGTCAAAGACCTGGGCTGAAATACAAGGAGTTCTGACTGTGTGGAGTTCAGTACCATAAAGGTTCCTTTAATTAGTTCCCAGGGGGAGGAGTCAGATGTACTCTGGACTGGGGAAGTAGGCAAAGACGGAATCCAGGAAGTATTAGATGGTAGAGGGGTTCTGGTAGATCTAGGCATGGAAGGTTTAGGAGGCTTAATCCCTGGCTTGAGGGGATTGGGTCCTATTGCTGTGGGATTTTCTTTCTTTTTAAGCCAGACGGTGAACCAGAGACCAAATTCATCACCTGGGCCATAAATATAGAATCGCATTCCCCACGTATTTTCCATAGGCCAGGTTTTTCTGAGGTAGCCCCTTCCTTTGGAAGTGAAAGTTATATTGAGGGGGTAACATAGAGTATTCTTTCCACAGCGAGTTTTTGACACCACTGGGCAAGCAGCACATTTCTTGGGATCAATCCAGGTGTCATTTCATCCTACCGGAATCATACCTTTCTGGGGAGTTTGGGTTCCACCATGCAGCTTTCGTTTGTTCACAACCCCAAGATCTACAATAAAAGTCACTGGGTCCTCCACAGGTTTGGGCCTGTTTTATGACTTTGGAAATCAGGTGGGCACACATAATAGTCAAGACTGGCTAGTTTACACCTGAGCTGGGGGAGATGACATCCATAATTCATGGGTTAAGGTGGTCTATGTTGCCCTGGTTAGGGTTTGAGTGGGATCTGTGTGGGGTCCTCTATGTCAGGGAGATCCCATTCAGGGAAGCCTATGGCAAGCTGACAAATGTCCGGGTGGAGAGATGGCCACCAAGTCTATAAGGTGGCTGTTTGTGAAATAGATCACACTACTTGCCCATTAGGATTCATTACTTGCCCTTGTTGCTGAGCACGCTGATGGGGATTAGGGCTGCTGGTGGTCATGGGAAGAATCCATAGCCCTACCCACATGACGGACACGCAACTTGAGATGGATACCAGTCTGTAGAAGTTTCCAGCCAGAGTCTGTACAGGGCTCAGGCATGAGATGGGAGGCATTGATCCAGGAAGTGATCCCATCCACTTTCACCACTGTGGGTGTTATAAGCAGCACCTGGTATGGTCCTTTCCAGTGGAGTTCCAGGGATGACACCTGACGCCATCTCACGTAGACGAAGCCTCCCACTTGATATCAATGTGGGGTTCCCTCGTCTCCAGTCTGATAAGCAGAGGCCAAATGTTTCCACAGGTATCGCTGGGTGCTGGGTTTGTTAAAGGGCTTTAAATCTGTCAAGCAAGGGGGTGTGAAAGGAATCATTAAGCCTCATAGTTGGGATTAGGTCCCCTACTGGAGGAAGGGCACCATTGAGAATTTCATAAGAGGTGAGGTTACACAAAGAGGCGGAGGGGGTATTTCTTTCACAAAACAGTGCATAAGGTTGGAGCATAGTCCAATTTTTTATGCCAGTATCCAAGCTTAATTTTGTTAAGTACTCTTTGATGGTTCTATTCATCCTTTCTACCTGTCCTGAGCTATAGGGTCTATAAGCACAATGTAACTTCCAATTAATCCCCAGGGTCCTGGCAAATCCCTTACTTTCCTGGGGCATGAATGCCGGTCCGTTAGCGGACCCTAATACCTTAGGCAGGCCGAACCTTGGAAAAATGTCTTCTACGATCTTTTTGACTACCATCTGAGCTGTTTCTTTCTTCATGGGGAAGGCTTCGACCCATCCTGAAAAAGTATCTACAAAGACTAGGAGATATTTAAGTTCATACCTTGCTGGCTTAATTTCAGTAAAGTTCAATTCCCAGAATTGTCCTTGTCTGGTTCCTTGTAAGCGCTTCCCTGCAGGAAGCTTGGATGGGTAAGCATTAACTACTTGGCAGACTTGACAAGCTCTAGTCCCCTGCTCAGCTATTTCTTTCCTCTGTGAGTCAGTCAATAATAAGTCTTTTCTCCGGTCCTTTAAGAGTGCCTATATCTTCTCTGAGTCTAAGTGGGTGAGCTGGTGTACGTCTTTGACATAAAGGTGGCCTTTTTGAAATTGTAAACTTGGCTCTGTAGGATCCCAGAGTTCTGTATCTGTCTCCTCAGATGATAAGTTGCCTGAATGTTCCAGTTCGGCCAAGTCTCCTGATTGTTGTTCCCCCTGGTGTGGAAAAAGTTAACACAGTCACTCCATTTAGGGCTGCCAATTAAGCTTCCTCATCTGCCCTTCTTTTTCCAACCGCCAAGGGTTCGTTTCCCTTCTGGTGCCCTGGGCAGTGCACTATAGCTAGTGCCTTAGGGCCCTGCACTGCTGAGAGAAGTTGGAGGATCTCATCTTTGTTCTTTATTTCTTTCCAGGTGGAGGTTAATAACCCCCTTTGATGGTAAATAGCCCCGTGCACATTTGCAGTGGCAAATGCATAGCGGCTATCAGTGTATATGGTGGCCCTTTTGCCTGTTGCTAGTTCCAATACTTTCGTAAGGGCAATCAGTTCTGCTTTTTGGGCTGATGTCAGTTCTGGGAGACCAGAGGAACAGATGACATTAATTTTGCTAACTACTGCTTCTCCAGCCCACCGCTTACCATCTTGGAGGAAGCTGCTGCCATCCATAAACCATACAACTTCAGGGCAAGGCAGTGGCTGATCCTTCAAGTCTCGTCGTATACTGGTTTCCTCTGCCAGTATGTGTTGACACTCATGAGCAACGGGTCTTGATGATTCTTCTGGCAGCAGTGTAGCCGGGTTGAGTGGAGCAGCGGGTCCCAGCGTGATTCTGTCTTTGTCAAGCAAGAGGTTCTGGTAGTGGGTTATTCTAGAGTTTGATAGCCACATCTCTGGAGGCTGACAGATGATGCACTCCAGGGCATGGGGGACTATAATCGTTAGCTTCTGTCCCAACGTTAATTTATCAGCATCTTTTATTAGAAGGGCTGCCGCTGCTATAGCTCTTAAGCAATGGGGCGACCCACTAGCCACTGGGTCCAGTTTATTTGATAAGTATTCTACCGGCCTTTTCCAAGGTCCCAAAGTCTCAGTGAGCACAACCCGTGCTATTCCTTTCTTTTCCTCGATGTAGAGACTGAAGGGTTTTTCTATATCTGGGAGTGCTAAGGCCGGAGCAGATAGCAGCACCTTTTTTCTGACATTATCAAAAGCTTGTTGGTGCTCAGGGGTCCATTGGAAGTGGGCATCCCCCTTTATCAGCGGGTATAAAGGGGCAGCCAGAGACGCGAACCCAGGAATCCATAACCTGCAAAAGCCGGCAGTCCCAAGAAACTCCCTGAGTTGTCTCTTATTAGATGGGGGCAGTATCTGCACAAAGGTTCGTTTTGCGGGCTCAGTGAGCCATCCTTTGCCACCCCTAAGAGAATAACCCAGGAAGATTACTTCTTGCTGACAAATTTGGGCCTTTTTGGCAGAAGCCCTATATCCAAGCCGAGCAAGCTTGGAAAATAATGCTTGGGTCCCAGACTCATAGTTCTCTTTGGTGTCGGCTGCCAGTAGCAGACCATCCACATATTGGAGTATGGTGACATCGGGGTGTGCAGTTTTGAAGTCATTGAAGTCCTTGTGGAGGGGTTCATCAAAGAGAGTGGGAGAGTTTTTGAACCCCTGTGGGAGTCTAGTCCAGGTTAGTTGGACAGATGTTTCTTTTTTGGGGTCTATCCACTCAAAAGCAAACAGCAACTGACTGTCCTTATGTACGGGCAAGCAAAAGTGAGCATCTTTTAAGTCTAGCACAGTGTACCATTCCTGCTCCAGATTCAGAGCGCTAAGCAAATTATATGGATTCGGTACAGTGGGGTGAATGTCCTGCGCTCTGTTGTTGATCTCTCTTAGGTATTGAAGCGTCCGGTAGTCCCCAGTTCCTGGCTTTCTTACTGGTAGCAGGGGGATATTCTAGGACAAATGACAGGGCCTTAAGACCCCAAGAGCCAGGTATTTCTGAATATGGGCCCTTATCCCATCCTTAGCTTCTTTGATTAGAGGATATTGTTTAACACTGATTGGAGAGATAGAGGCTTTTAATTCTACTACTATTGGAGGTTGTTATATGGCTAGACCTAACCCAGCAGTTTCTGCCCAGGCATTAGGATAATCTTTTATCCATTTCTGGGGTAGATTGCCTGTTTGATCAGTCCTAGGAGGCGCGAAGTGTTGATGTTCATCTTCTACGGATGTTGTCAAAGCCATGACTATGGGAGTTTTTACTGAAGGCTTTAGAAACTCCACTTGGGGACCATCAGGGTTAAAGGTTATTCTAGCCCAGAGTTTGGTAAGCAGATCCCAGCCCATCAATGGGGCTGGGCATTCTTGGATTACTTGGAAAGCGTGGTGGACTTTTCCATTTCCTAGGTCCATAGTCCTCTTAGTTGTCCCAGCCCAATATCTACTGCCATTAGTACCTTTAACAGGGGACCATTTATTTGATAGGGGGCCCAGTGGGGTCTTAAAGGTTTATTATACTGCTCCTGTATCCACTTCAAAGTTCACTGGGGTCCCCTCCACTTTAAATGTTACCCTGAGCTCGGAGAGGGGATCCGAGCCCCGACTTTCCTAGTCCTCTTCTAGAGTCAGCACGGCGGACTGGCATCTCTGCTTCTTTCGGGGGCACTCTTTGGCCTAGTGTCCTGTTTTCTTTACAGTAGGCACACTGATCTGAGGCCAGGGGCAGCCATTGGCGGGGGCCCAGGTATCCCTTTCTGTCTCCCTGCTTTTTAACTTCTGGCATATTTGGTGCTCTGACCAGAACCTTAGTCAATGCTTTAGTCTGCCTTTTGCTCCTTTCATCCTCCTTTTGTTCCCTTCCCGTCTCTCTCCTCTGTTCCCTTTCCTCCTCAGTTTCTCTCTTATAATATACTTTCTCAGCATCTCTTACTAAATCTCTCAAGGTCTTATCTTGTAATACATCTAGACGTTGTAACTTTCTCTTAATATCTAGGGCAGCCTGCTCGATAAAGGCCATTGCAACAGATGCTTGTTCATCCTCTGCCTGAGGATCAAAAGGAGTATATTTCCTATATGCTTCCATAATTCTCTCCAGAAACATAGAGGGAGACTCATTAGGCCCTTGGATAATCTCTCTTACCTTGGCCAAATTAGTCGGCCCTCTGGCGGCCACTCGGAGACCTGCTATTAGAGTCTGGCGATAAGTGGACAGATGCTACATACATTTAAAGGTGTTTGGGTGCCAGTTGGATCGGTTCATTGGCCCGTAGGGACGGAGAGGAAGCATCATAGGGGCTTCCGAGTTTTCTATTATCCATCACCGGCGGGTTCCTTTAGGTGGCCCAGCTTCCTCCAGGGGAGGAGGGGTTGCTGCTGCTGCAGAGAAGTCCCCTGGAGTGCTTGGGTCTGGCCCAATTGCCTCTAGCGGCGGAGAGGCTGAGTCAGCGGCGAGAATATCATCTGGAACGTGTTGGTGGTTGGAGAGCGAGGGTAGATGATAAGGAGTGGGAGGAGTGTCCAGTCTTGTGACTCAGGGAGAATGGAAGGAAGAGGGGGAGGAGTGGAAGGTTTGAATGATAGGATGCTGGGCGAAGGGGTATATGGCTGTTGATCTGGGTGGCCACGTGGCCCCAGCTGAAAGACAATATCTCTGACTTTTCGGATTAGAGGGAAGTAGAAGGATCCTTCTGGGGGGCCACCTGACTCCGAGAATGGGCCATTCTGAAGCACAGAGAATCTGCCAGGTACGGCATTTTACTGAAAAAGAAAGATTCTGGGCCCTTGAGCGGACATCAGTCCAATGATCAAGTGTCAGGGACAGAGAAGTGGAAGTGCTTTGTCCCATAATGAGAGTTACTCAAACAGGGACAGTGAAGACACAAACGCAACACAGACAAAGACAAACAGTAAACGTTTAACATGAGTCCAAGACAAAGATTAGAACTGAGTAACTGCCAAAACCTGATGGGTTAGACAATAAAGACAGCCGGTAAACTCAACATGAGTTCAGAACAATGACCAAAACTGAGTAGCCGGCAAAACCTGATGGGCTGGCGAACCGAATCCTGAAGCAAAATATAAACGAGTTGAAGAAATTAGTATTCCTTGATTTCTCTAGTCCTCTGGAGTGTCCCCCAGGAACGTGGCCTGTAGCTCTGTGACACATCTGTCAGCCACCATCAGAGAGAGCTAATGCTCTTCACTGACAGCCACTTTGCCAATCCATAACCTGAAACCCAAAACCAGAAAGAGGTGCCTTACTTACCCCGAGAGGAGTCCATTGGGGTCCTTTGTCCGCCGCTGCCGGATATCTCACCTGGGGCCTCCAGATGAATAGGTGGGGCGAACGTCAGAGAAAAAGACCACCAAGAGGCTTTCTCATGCAACAGCAAAGGTTTTATTGGGGGTCCAGCATGCTGGGGCTCAGAGCTCACTTTAGAGGAGCAAAGAACAAAGAGCCCTGAGAACAACTTGAGCAGAGTTTATATACATTCCTTAGAGAGGGCAGGGACTTTACATACATGATAGCCTCCTTTAGCAATTCATCATATACCATGGGAAAATCAAATAACAACTCTAAAGCATGATTAGCACTTTCATTTGCGGGAACAATTCGGGCAGGGGGTGATTGGTCAGCCCTAAGAAGGGGTATACATTTAAACTGATTGGTTGAATACCTGAGATGTATACTTGCTGAGCTGCAGGGATTCTGGGAAAGGGTTGTTAAGTAACTAGGTAGTCAGGGAAGATTTCAACACACATCTACTGGGCAGATCCGGGAATTGTCTAAACTGCCACAGGAAAGTGCAGCTTGGAAAGTTTACAAACCTGGTTCTTTAAATTTCAATTTCAATTTCAATTTCTTTTATTCTTTCAGAACCTTACAGAGAAAGGCAAGAGACTTAATCCACAATGACTGCTCTTTTGGCCATTTTGGTTTTGGATGCACACATGGGATCTTTCTTTCGATCTATCTGGTGCTGATAATCTAAGTCACAGCCTCACACAGGGCCAAGAGGCTAATTAAGACACAACCATTTTCAAAGCAATTACTACTCTGAGGTCAGTTACAGAACTCAGTCTCTGAGGAGAATCACACCAGTGTTCAAGGCTAGGTGCACCCAGTCATCTTTTCCAACCACCACATAAATGACCACAATTAAAACCAAAACAATTCCACATGGCCCTCATCTTCTTCCATAGAGTCACTCATCATAACCTCTGGCTGGAGGATTCCTTGAATGGCGCAGCTCAAGAAAGTGTCCAAAATAAGCTTCCTTGCCCCTCATTTGCCTAAACTCAGGGTGGCCTGGACACCCTTCCTTTGAACTAGGATTGATCACATAGGTCTGCCGCTAATACTGCTCTACTTCTCCAATTAGAGGCCTACTGACTGTCAGGTATAAATTCCTTATGTGATTTGGATTCATGATTAAACCCAAGCACCTCTGAAGAGCTTGGAAGAACTCATTTGACCCAAAAAATCCCTATACTCCCTTGAAGAAGGTCAGGAACCTAACAGAGGAAGGCAAGAGACATCATCCACAATGACTTATGTTTTTGCCATTTTGGTTTTGGATGCACACATTGGATGTTTCTTTAGATCCATCAGGCGCTGAAAATCTAAGCCATAGCCTCTCACAGGGCCAAGAGGCTGATTCAGACACATGGCTTTCCAAAGCAATTAAGCAAAGAGCCACAGGTGATGCCCATTCATTTCCATTTGAAAACTGTTTCCTTCAGGCTTCACAAAGGGGTGGCCTGAGGCAAAGACCTTCCTGACATTCAGGGCAAAAGATCAATAGGTTAGCAAAAGGCCCAAAACAGGGTTTCTCCACTGAGGCTTTTCTGGTCACACTGATATCTGAGTTTTCTGAGATGCTCCAATTCCCTCCAGCTATCCAGAACATAGCCATGTCACAGAGTTTGGAGGTGGTACATATTTTGGACACAAAACCATGAACCTATTCTGGAGAGTGGCCAAAATTCAGGAAGAAAACAGAAACTTAGTAACATAGTAGGTGTTGCCCATCGATAAGGCAACCTGCAGTCCATTACTAAAATGGACAGGATGAATGCTGGGAAGCTTTCTACTAGACAGGACACATCCATTGATGCATTCTCTTTTCTAATGTCTACAACCATGGACACAGTGGGAGACACAGACACAGAAACACTTGCCTTGTCAAAGTTCTTTCTAGAAATAGTCCACTCCAAACCAAACACACCGCCTTTCCTACCTATTCTCAGAACATGAGACAAAACCACAAACTCACACACACACTCAAAAAGGCACCTCCTTCCCCCAAGTAAGTCTGTGACTATCCAGAGTGTCCTTTGACTGGTGGGCCATTTTATGTTCCCCCGAAAAGGCCTGTCTTGTCTTAGATCTGGTCTCCTTGTCAAACACTGTGAAGTTGTCAGGAGCCTGTTCTGACCACTACATGCTTTCTCAGGGAAGGCCCATCTTCAGAACTCTCCTCGCATTTGGCCATCCTCACATCAGTAGGTACCAAAAAAGACAGACTCTGTCCTTGGTAAATCCAAACATGTGAGCCCACTGGGACTGAGACTGGGACTGGCTCTGTGTGCCTGGCTTCCTGGATCCCAAATTCAGAGAGTTCCATCACCAAGGAAGTGAGGTAGGTCACTTATTTCAAGAATTTAATGAGTTCACTGCCTTGGCAACCACTTTGTTATAACAGTTGCTTCCAAGGGTCCCATGAGATGGAGGATACCCTACTTCCTCTGACACTTTCACTAGTTAGAATGGTATATCAACCATATGGAACCAGAAACAGCTCTCCACATTGTCCTGGTTTGGTCCATATTCTCTCCATTAAGAATAGAGAGGCTGATTCAGACACAACCCTTCATCCTGACAAGGTTGTTTGCCATGGAAGATGACTTTTGCTCTCTCAGGTCCTACATAGCTGCCTAATACTTCTCCAGGGATCATTTCTGCTTGGACCATTGAGTTTCTAAGCAGGTGGAAGATCCCCTACATTCCTGTATTGTAAGACAAACTCTGTCCCTGCTCTTCTGTAAAGGTAGATTGAGGGAACAGTGTATGGTTAGGGTTAATAACAGGTTCGATTTTGGTGAGGAGTCATTCTGTTGGATGAATAATGGTATTGGGAACCTGCGATATTTACAAGAATATATAGGTAAAATATAAGTATGGAAACAGAAATCTAGGTATGATTTGAAGCCCAGAAAGACATTGGGACCTTCTTTGGGATACTTAGCTTTGAATTATGTTCTGCACAGATGTCTCAGATAAATCGATATACAATGTTATAGGACCTTGTACCTTGGATGATTGAATGTCGAAGAGAACATCCAGGATAAAAGGGATAGTTGGTAGTATTAGGAAGACAGTTTGTAAGTTTAAAAAGAAGAGTGAGTATAAGTTTTGGACCAAAAATTCTTTAGCAATAGGTTTTCGGGTAGAGAGTGAATATGAATGTCAGAACGTGTGAAGAATCAGTCACAATGATGAACTGGGGAAAATATGTAGGAAAGCAGATATCCATAGAGACATTAGGAAATCATGCAAAGTGTAAAGTGAGTGATTGGATTAGACATTTTCAATATGATTGAGTTTCAATATATAATCTTAGGAAAAAACAAATATGTAGTCCCCAAAAAGATTGACAAGTGGGAGCATTAGGCAGCCTGGACATGGATGTTTTTAGTAATCCATGTTCATTTTCCATTTAGACTTTGGTACAATCATAAGTGTGATGTTTGCATTTTCTGACGAGAATATTACTGTGATAAAATGTATATGTGGATCAGGTAACATGAGTATTTCTTCCACCATTTCTTGGAGCCATATTTTGAAGATGTATAAATTAGTATTGTGGGTAAAAATAGATGTACCCTGTGTCTATGAATATAGAGATAATGCATGAATAGAGCGTAGTGTGAATAAATAATATTACTTGTTCCAACTTTAAATAATGGATTAAATTGATATCTAAAAATATTCAGGAAATCTTATATTGATATACATACATTCATTTCAACCAGTAATACATCTAATGGTAATATTAGGGTTGTGGTTTATCCTGAAGTGTGTGTGAGTTTTGCTTCAAACTGATTATGGAAATCAAATATAATATTTTTGGAAAGAAGTCTCATGAAAAGACCAGTCAAGAAACATGGAGGAATACTTGTGTTCTGAAGCAGGAAGTGATTGACATTGAAACAAATGTCTAAAAATTTGTGAACTTGTGGATAAAATATATATCCTACGACGTGCATAAACTGCAGAAATAGTAATGTACCATTGTTGAATAAAAATGAACGTCAAATTATATGTCATGTCCCATAGGAGTCTACTTGCGTTGATATTAAACTGGGTCAGTTACTCTAGAAATATTAGGATTTGTGTGCAGCTTTCACTGAAGTCAGTTTTCAGTACTAGGAAACAAATATATATTTCAAGTTGATGAATAATTCTGAGAATAATCTTGTGAAAAATCGATTATAAATCTAAATACATCAACATGAATAAATTTAGGGAGTATATATAAGACACATATATTTCATATTTTGAAAAATCTGGAGAGTATGTATATATATATATATATATATATATATATATATATATATACACAAAACATACACACAGACTATAAAAAGTAGCAATACATACGCTAATCGAAATTCATCATTAAATATATATAATTCACATATGCAAAAATAATTATTTTACTGAACATGGATTTTTGTATAATGTTTTTCTATTAGGAAGCTCACCCATAGGTTGAATTTTCAGTTTCAACAGCGTTTAGGAGGAGGGATCTCTTCTCACAATTTGTATCTTCCAAGTCAGACAACACAAAAAAATTAACCTGTGATACCAGGTAGGATTCTATATGTGCATATAAATATACATGTGCTGAATAGTCTATAGAGAAAGGGAGACAGGAATTCACATATTAGTTAATTTTAAAAACACATGGAGAATTATTTTAACGAAAAATTGACTAGATTTATAAAACCTACCCTTTATCATGTAAAAGGCAAGTCCAAATATACACCATGCCTGCACTGAACTGCATGTATTTCTATTTTGTTTTGGTTATTTTTCCTCCATCATATTAGGATTAGTAGTCAGAGTCTAGTAGGGTATGGGTTAGTGTCATGGTTTCAGTATTTTGATTGGAAAATAAGAAAATGAATCCAATGTGTATGCAAATATGTGCCACACAAAAATATTCCCACTCTCATCCAGAACAATGAATTGCCATTACCTTCACCCCAAATAAGACACAATTAGAGGAGAAGAGTTAGAAAATCTGTGAATACATATATGGAATGGAACATAATCAGGAGTTCACAACCTTGGAGGTGGTAGAAGAGATTCCAAAAGTTAGGGTCAGGGTAAACACTCCACAAACATGGAGCTCTGCTGGCCTAAAAACTTCTTGAGAAACTATCTCTGAGTTCGGGCACTTGAAATATATGTTGTTGTCAGGAGCTTTAGCTTCATTTGTAGTGAGACCATCAAAGATGGGTCTGCATCTATGTGACCTGGAGAACATGGTTTCTTTTTTTTTTAATGAACATAAGGGAGCAGTGCTGAATTCTCTCTTTGTAGGTAAACTGTGGCCACTCGGGTCTAAGTGTCTCCCCATGTGGACTGTGAAGCCATTTGGTCATCCTCCACTTTTTGTGGTGTTTCTTGCTGCTGCACTGGGAGTATGGTATTTACTTAACGAAATACAATGAGTTCAACTGGGACAAAATGCTAGAGTGAGTTCTGTCATGTGTGGTGGGTCAGGTTCTCCAAGAGAATGCACCAACAAGTCTTCTATCCAACATAGCTTGTCCCCTTGACCATAGCAACCTGTTTCTTAAAATTGACGTAAAACCTCTCCATATAACGAGATGCCTTTACATATAAGGGTCTGCTGGCTACACTATTTCAGTCACAAGCCATTTGGAAGCCAATGGAAGATCCACATGACCCCACCACAGATATTTTATCACACATCTGCACACCACTGCTCTAGGCCCACTACTCAGCAGGCTCCAACTTACTGGCATCTCTGTTCTACACCATTTTCATAAAACCAAGTCAATTAAGCCACTGTCTGGTACACTCATGATCAGAAACAGGACATCCAAAGATTCTCCAGTGCCACCTGGTCATAGGAATTTCAAATATATCATGGTATTTATCTGAGATTAGGAAGATAGACGGTAGGATTAAAAAGAAGGGTGAGTAAAGGATTTGGACATTAAGTTCTGCTTCTCCAATTTGACGCGTATTGTCATGCATGGGCGACTCTCATGCCTGGCCTCCGAAAATCGCAACACAATTCATAGCAATACATCTCTAAGGTCATTTCCAAAACTCCGTTTTTAAGGGGAATCACACCAGAGTTCAAGCCCAGGTAGACCCATTCATCTCTTCCAACCGCCACACAAGTGACCACAATTAAAAACAAAACACTACCACATGGCCCTCATTTTCTTCCATGTAGACACTCATCATAATCCCTTGCTAGAGGTTTCCATGAGGGACACAGTCCAAGACAGTGTACAAAATAAGCTCCCTTCCCCCTCATTTGCCTAAAGTCAGGGTGGCCTGGGCACCCTTCCTGTGAACCAGGAGTGATCAAATAGGCCTGCCATTAATGCTGCTCTGCTTCTCGAATTTGAGGCCTACTGACTGTGGGGTTTAGATACTTTATGTGAATTGGAGTCATGAGAAAACCCAAGAATCTCTGGGCTTCCCTCTGCAGGGCTTTGAAGAACCCATTTGAGTGAGTCTAGGAGTTGGACCAAAAGTTCTTTAGCAATAAGGTTTTGGTGAGAGAGTAAATGTAAATGTCAGCACATTTGAAGGGTCATTCCCAATGATGAACTGGAGAAAAGGTATTTGAAAGCAGATATCAATGGAGACATTAGGAAATCAGGCAAAGTACAAAGTGAGTGGTAGGATAAGACATTATTAACAGGGTTGAGTTTGAATATATAATCTTAGGAAGAAACAGATATGTAGTCACCAATAGGAATAATATTTGAGAGCATTAGGGAACCAGGACATGGATGTTGTTAGTAATACATGCTCACATTCAATTTAGGCTTTGGAACAGTCATAAGTGTGACCCTTGCATTTTGTGTCAGGAATATTACTGTGATGAAATGTATATGTATATCAGGTGACTAGAGTATTTTTTCCACCATTTCTGAAAGCAATATTTTAAAGACTTATAAATTAGTATTGGGGATACAAATACATAGACCCTGGGTCTATGAATATAGAGATGATGCCTTAATAGACCATACTGTGAATAAATAATATAACAGGTTCCACTTTTAATATTGGATTGAATTGATATCTGAAAATACATAAGAAATTTTATGTTGATATACAATCATTCATTCCAAACAGTTATACATCTAATGGTAATAATAGAGTTATGGTTTATCATGATGGGTGTGTGAGTTTGCCCCAAAAGTGATTATGGAAATCGAAAACAATGTGTTCAGAAAGAAGTCTCATGAAAAAACCAGTCAAGAAAGCTGGAGGAATACATGTGTTCTGAAGCAGGAAGTGATTGAAAGTGAAACAAATGCCTATAAATTTGCTAAATTGTGGAAGAAATATATATCATATGATGTGCATAAAATGAAGAAAACTAATATACCAGTGTTGAATAAAAATGAACGTCAAAATAGACATCATGGAACATAGGAATCTACTTGCACCGATGTTAAACTGGGTAAGTTACTGTAGAAATATTAGCATTTGTATATACCATTCACTGAATTTAGTTTTCAGTACTAGGAAACAGATATGTAGTTCAGGTGGATGAATATTTCTGAGAATAATCTTGTGAAAAGTTGATTAGAAATCCAAATATATGAACATTAATGAATTTAGGAGTGTATAATAAGACACATATATTTTACATTTTGAAAAATCTGGAGAATATATATATATATATATATATATATATATATACACACACACACACACAAAACCCACACAGAGCAATTAAAAAGTAGCAATATATATGCCAATCAAAATTCATCGTGAAATTTATATGATCCACATATCCAAAAATATTTATTTTACTGAACATGGATTTATATATAATGTTGTTCACCTAGGAAGCTCCCCCATAGGTTGAATTTTCTGTTCCACAATTTGTATCTGTCAAGTTGGCCACCTCACAAGTATGTACGTGTGATACCAGGTAGGATTCAATATGTGCATATACAAATACATGTGCTTAATAGGCTACAGAGAAAGGGAGACAGGAATTCACATATTTGTTAACTTTAAAACCACACGGAGAACTACTTCAATTAAAAATTGACTAGATTTATAACTCCAAACCTATGTATTGCAAAAGGCAAGCCCAACTATACACCACCCCTCCTCTGAACTGCTTGTATTTCTATTCTGTTTGAGTTATTTTTCTCCATCACATTAGGATTAGTAGTCAGAGTCTAGCAAGCTATGGGTTAGTGTCAGGGAATCAGTATTTCGAATGGAAAATTGGAAAATGAACACAATGTGTATGCAAATATGTGCTACACAAAAATCTTCTTATTCTCTTCCAGAAAAATTTATTGTAATTAACTCCGCCCCAAGTAATACAGAATTAGAGAAGAAGAGTTAGAAAATCTGTGAATACATATCTGGAATGGAATATGCTCAGGAGTTCACAACCTTGGAGGTGTTAGAGGAGTTTCCCAAAGTAAGGGACACAGTAAACATTTCTCAAATGTGGAGCTCTGGTGCCCTAAAGACTTCTTGGGAAACTGCCTATGTGGTTGGGCACTTGAAATATATATTGTTTTCAGGAGCTTTTGATTTCTTTCTAGTGAGACCATCAAAGCTGGGTCTGCATCTATGTGACCTGGAGGACATGGATTCTTATTTTCCAATGTACATGAGGTAGCAGTGCGGAATTCTCTCTTTGTAGGTAAACTGTGGCCATTGTGGGCTAAGTGTCTCCCTGGGGGACTGTGAAGCCATTTGGTCATCCTCCAATTTTCATGGTGTTTCTTGCTGCTGCACTGGGACTTTGGTATTTGCTTCACGATATACAAGGAGTTCAAATGGGACACAGTGGTGGAGGAAGTTCTGTCTTGTGCGGTGGGTCAGGGTTCTCAGGAGAATGCACCAAGCAGGCTTCTATCCCTCATAGCTTGCCCCCTTGTCCATAGAAACCTGGTTCTGAACATTGCCCTGAAACCTCTCCATATAACAATATGCCATTTCATTGAACATTCTGCTGGCTGCACCATGTCAGTCACAAGCAATTTGGAAGCTAATGGCAGATTGACATGGCCTCACAAAGATGTTTTATCATACACCTTCCCACCTCTGCTCTAGGCCCACCACTCAGTAGGCTCCAACTTACTGGTATCTCTGTTCTACACCATTTTTATGAATCCCAGTCAATCAAGGCACTGCCTGATAGATTCATGAATGATGTAGGACATCCAAATGTTCCCAGTGCGACCAGGTCATGGGAAATTCAAAAATTTCATGGTATTTATCTAGGCATTTTTCAAGGATGAAGTTGGAGGCACTGTGGGTTTTAATTCATTCGGGAACCATTAAATGGTGAGGATGCTCATTTCAATGAACGCTATCGAGAACTCTCACAGGCAAGACTTTCCAAAGAGTGGCCAAAAGGTCACATGAAGCCAGGCTCATTGAGGTCTACAATGTGAGGTCCATGTTTGTTTTGATTCTCAACTATGGCTGACATGCCTTTAAGAATAAAATCATGTGATATCCTGGCTGAGATTCCCAGTGCTCTGTGGAAAGGTACCCTGGGCCTATATCTCAGTTTCCATGGGCGACTCTCATGCGTGTCCTCCTAAAATCCCAACACAAGTCATGGCAATACTTCTCTGAGGTCAGTTTCAGAACTCACTCTCTAAGGGGAATCACGCCACTGTTCAAGCCCAGGTGGACCCAGTCACCTCTTCCAACCGCCACACAAATGAAAACAATTGAAACCAAAAAAAATCCCACATGGCCCTCATTTTATTTCATATAGACACTGAACATAACCTCTTGCTAGAGGTTTCCATGAGGAGCACAGTACAAGACAGTATCCAAAATAAGCTCCCTTGCCCCTCGTTTGCCTAAAGTTTGAGTGGCCTGGACACCCTTCCTGTGAAACAGGAGTGATCCAATAGGCCTGCATTTAATACTGCTCCACTTCTCCAATTTGAGGCCTACTGACTGTGGGATTTAGATTATTTATGTGTATTGGAGTCATGATAAAACCCAAGCACCAATGGGCTAGCCTCTGCAGGGCTTTAAAGAACTCATTAGACCCAAAGGATCCTTATTCTCACTTGATGGAGGTCAGGAAACTTACAGAGAAAGACAAGAGAATTCACCCACAATGACTGCTCTTTTGGCCATTTTGGTGTTGGATGCATACATGGGATCTTTCTTTACATCCATCAGGTGCTGACAATCTAAGCCACAGCCTCACACTGGGCCAAGAGCCTGATTCAGACACATCCCTTTCCAAAGCAATTAAGCAAAGAGACACAGGTGATGCCCATTCATTTCCATTTGAAAACGGTTTTCTTCAGGCTTCACAAATGGGTTGGCCTGAGGCAAAGTCCTTCCTGACTCAGGGGAAAAGAACAATTGTTAAGCAAAAGGCCCAACCACGGTTTCTCCACTGAGATGTTAGTAGTCACACTGATATCTGAGTTTTCTGAGATGCTCGCCATTCCCTTCAGCTATCCAGTATATGGCCATGTGACAGAGCTTGGTGGTGGTACATATCTTGGACACAAAACCATGAGCCTATTCTGGAGAGTGGCCAGAATTCAGGAAGAAAACTGGAACTTAGGAAGATAGCAGGTGTTACCCATTGATTATGCAAGCCCTGGTCCATTCATTAATTGGGCAGGATGAATGCTCGGAAGCTTTCTAATAGACAGGACACATCCATTGATGCATTCTTTTTTTCTAATGTCTACAACCACGGACACAGTGAGATACACAGACATAGAAACACACGCCCTGTGAAACGACTTAGTAGAAACATTTCACTCCAAACCTCAAAACCGTCTTTCCTACCTATTCTCAGAACATGAGACAAAACCACAAACCCACACCAACACCCAAAAAGGCACCTGCTTCCCTCAAGTAGGTCTGTGACTATCCAGAGTGTCCTCTGACTTCTGGACCATACTATGTTCTCCCAAAATGGCCTGTCCTTTATCAGATCTGGTCTCCTTGGTCAACTCTGTGAAGTTGTCAGGAGCTAGTGGTGAGCCACTACCTGCTTTCTCAGGAATGGCCCCTCTTCAGAGCTTTTCTGGTATTTGGCCATTCTCACATCAGTAGGTACCAAGAAAGATTGACTCTGTCCTTGGTAAATCCAAACAAGTGAGCCCACAGGGACTGTGACTGAGACTGGCTTGGATGCCTGGCTTTCTGGATCCCATGTTCAGAGAGTTCCATCACCACGGAAGTGAGGTGAGGTCACTTCCTTCAGGAACTGAATGAGTTCACTGGCTTGGCAACCACTTTGTCCTAACAGTTGCTTCCAAGGGTCACATGAGATGGTGGCTGCCCCAACTTCCTGTGACACTTTCACAAGTTAGATTGGTATATCAACCATAGGAACCTGGGAACAGCTCTCCACAGAGGCCTGGTTTGGTCCATCTTCTCTACATTAGGACGAGAGAGGCTGATTTGGACACAACCCTTCATCCTGGCCAGGTTGTTTGTCATGTAAGATGACTTTTACTCTCCCAGGTCCTTCATAGCTGCCTACGTCTTCTCCAGAGGACATTTCTGCATGGACCTTTGAGGTTCTCAGCAGGTGGAAGATCCACTACATTCCTGTATTTTAAGACTAACTCTGTCCCTCCTCTCTGTAATGTTAGATTGAGGGGAAAGTGTACGGTTAGTGTTAATAACATTTTCGATTTGGGTTAGGAATCATTCTGCTGGATGAATAATGGTATTGGGAACCTGTGATATGTATGAGAATATATAGGTGAAATACATGTATGAAAACAGAAATCTAGGTAAGTTTTGAAGCCCAGAAGAGAATTGGGCCCTTGATTGGGATACTTAGCTTTGAATTAGGTTCTGCACAGATGTGTCAGATTAATCAATATTCAATGGCCTAGTACCTTGTACCTTGGATGATTGAATGTAGAAGAGAACATCCAGTCAAAAAGGGATAGTCGGTAGTTAAAGGTTAATAAAATAGGTACTTGTCACTTCCTGTTTCTCTCTATGCTTAACAAAACACTTTTGAAATCTTGAGAACTCTTTGCTAATCTTGTTCCCAGAATGTGCTCTCCCCAACTGCCAAACTGCAGAATGTACTCCCTCACCCGTGTGCACGCACACTGCCCACTCACCCGGACCCATCAATAAACTTTCCTCCCTGCCCTCTCCAAGAAAATTATATAAACTCTGCTTAAGGTGTTCTCAGGGCTCTCATCTCTTTTCAATTGAGCTCTGAGCCCCAGCATGCTGGACCCCCAATAAACCCTTTGCTGTTGCATGTGACAATCTCTTTGTGGTCTCTTCCTCCAAGGCTTGCCCGACCTTTTCATATGGAGGTTCCACTGAAATCCAGCAGCGGCGAATGTGAGACCCCATGTGTCGTGGCTTTCACTATTTGTGTATCTTTCATTATGGGACAGAGCACTTCAATGCCTCTGTCCCTGACCATTGATCACTGGCCCAAAGTCCACATAAGGGCTCAGAATCTTTTTTATTTAGTAAAACACTGGACCTAGAAGACGCTCTGTGCCTCAGAATGACCCACCTTTCGAGTCGGATGGCCTCTAGAAGGATCTTTCTACTTCCCACTAATTTAAAAAGTTAGAGATATTGTCTTTTAGCCAGGGCCACATAGCCATCTGGATCATCCCGCCATATATCTTAACTTTGCAGGACCTCTGCAAATCTCCTCCTCCATGGGTGAAGCCTTTCCTTACCGCTGCCCCTGCTCCTACTCCTTCCCCCATGATCTCTCAAACCCTCTGCTCTTCTTCCTTCTCCACCCTCTGTTCTCCCTGAGTCACAAGATTTGACTCTACTGGATTCTCCTCCGCCTCCTTATCCCCTGCCCTCTTCCCCCAATCCCCAACACCCTCTAAGTGATTCCCCTGCTGCTGACTCAGCCTCTCTGCAATTGGAGGAGCACAGCACCCTCCAGATAGCTCCCCAGTGGCACACACAGCCCTTCCTTCCCTTGAGGAAGCTGGCCCGGCTATAGGAACTCGCCAGCAGTGAATAGTTGAAAACACTGGAACTCCCATGATGCTCCCCCTCCATCCCTATGGGCCAAAGATTGACGACGGCCATGGGGGAAAAAATGCAAGCCTACCAGTTTTGGCCATTCTCCTCTTCAGACGTACATAATTGGAAATATAACAATCCCCCTTTTTCTGAGCACCCCACCTGGCACACAGGTCTGGTTGAGTCATTGATGTTTTCACACTAGCCTACTTGAGATGACTGCCAACAACTCATAGGGACTGTCTTCATGACAGGGGATCAAAATAGAATACTCCTGGAAGCTGGAAAAAAATATCCTCTGACCAGATGCGTGACTGACACAACTTCCCAAGATAATAAAAGCCAGCTTTCCTTTGAACCAACCCAACTGTGGCCCCCAAATCTTTGAAGGTAGGGAGCATCTGTTCACTTATCACCGGGCTCTAATAGTGGGTTTCCGTGCGGCCGCTAGGCGACCAACTAATTAGGCCAAGGTAAGAGAGATTATTCAAGGGCCTGAAGAACCTCTCTCTATGTTTCTAGAGAGAATTATGGAGGCATATAGAAGATATACTCCTTTCAATCCTCAGGCAGAGGATCAAAAGTCATCTGTCACAATGGCCTTTATTGGGCAAGCTGCCCCGGATATTAAAAGAAAGTTAAAATGCTTAGATGGATTACAAGATATGACTTTGAGAGATTTAGTCAGAGAAGCCGAGAAGGTATACTTTAAGAGAGAAACTGAGGAAGAGAAGGGAACAAAGGGAGGATAAAAGAAACAAAAGACAGACTAAGGCGCTGACTAAGGTCCTGGTCACAACAACAAATAGGCCAGAAATTAAGAAACAGGGAGACAGGAAGGGATACCTGGGCCCACGCCAGAGGCCACTCCTTGCCTCAGATCACTGTGCCTACTGTAAAAAAAAGGACACTGGGCCAAAGAGTTCCCTAGAAAGAGACAGCCACTCCTGCCAGCCATTCTGACTCTTGAGGATGACTCCAAAAGTCGGGGCTAACATCCCCTCCCGGAGCTCAGGGTAACTTTTGAAGTGTAGGGGACCCCAGTAAACTTTGAAGTGGATACAGGGGCAATATACTCAGCCCTTAAGGCCCCATTGGGCCATCTATCAAATAAAAGGTCTCTAGTTCAAGGGGCAAATGGCAGTAAGTATCGGGCTTGGACAACTAAGAGGACCATAGACCTGGGAAAAGGAAAATCCATCAATCCTTCCTAGTAATCACAGAATGCCTGGCCCCATTGATGGGCAGAGATCTGCTCACCAAGCTCTGGGCCAAAATAACTTTTAACCCTGAAGGCAACCAAGTGGGATTTCTAAATCCTTCAGTAAAAACTCCTATAGTCATGGCTCTAACTATGTCAGTAGAAAATGTACATCAACTCACTCAACTTTGTTCAAAGAAACTGCAGGCATTCCTGAAGGATCAAGAACAGAGTTTTCCACTGAACAAATCACAGCAAAAGGACTGAATGGGTAACAAAAGCCTGTCGGGTCCATCAATTGGTTTATGCTTACCCTTCCAAGCTTCCTGGAGGAAAGCACCTAGGAGGAAAAAGACCAGGACAATTCTGGGAAGTGAACTTTACTGAAATTAAGCATGCAAGGTATGGACTTAAATATCTCCTAGTCTTTGTAGATACATTTTCAGGATGGATTAAAGCCTTCCCCACCAAAAAAAAAGAAAGAAAGAAAGAAAGAAAGAAAGAAAGAAAGAAAGAAAGAAAGAAAGAAAAAGAAAGAAAGAAAGAAACAGCACAAATGGTGGTCAAGAAGATCCTGGAAGATTTTTTTCCAAGATACGACCTGCCTAAGGTAACAGAGTCTGATAATGGACCTGCATTCATAACCCAGGTACGTTAGGGGTTAGCCAGTACCCTGGGTATTACATTGTGCTTATAGACCACAGAGTGCAGGACAGGTAGAATGAATGAATAGAACCATTAAAGAGACCTTAATGAAATTAAGCTTAGAGACCGACATAAAAGATTGGACAATGCTTCTGCCTTATGCAATGTTTCATGCAAGAAATTCTCTCTCTGTTTCTTTGTGTAACCTCACCCACTATGAAATTCCCCATGGGGCCCCTATTCCAGTAAGGGACCTAACCCCAACTCTAAGACCTAACGATCCCTTCCACACCACCATGCTTGACAGACTTACAGCTGTTGAAAGAACTCAGCGATACCTGTGAAAACAGCTGGCCACTGCCTACCAACCTGGAGATGAGGGGACTCCACATCAATATCAAGTAGGAGACTTTGTCTATGTAAGACAACATCAGGTGTCATCCCTGGAACCCCACTGGAAAGGACCATACCAGGTTCTACTTATAACACCTACAGTGGTAAAGGTAGACAGAATCACTTCCTGGATCCTGGCCTCTCATCTCAAGCCTGCACCCTGTCCAGACTCTGCCTGGAAACTGGAAGAGACTGGTAACCCTTTCAAATTGTGTATTCGCCAGGTGGATGAAGCTATAGAGTCTCTCCTTGACCACCAGTAGTTCTAACCCTCATCAGCCCTTTCAGCAGCGATGGCTGATCACAAATCCTACTGGAGAAGAAGTATAATCTATCTCACATATAGCCCACTTTGGGACCTGGTGGCCATTTCTCCACCCAGACATTTGTTAGCTGGCTATAGGTCTTTCCTATTAGGATATCCCTGATGAAGAGGATACCACTAAAATTCCATTAAATACCTTTTGTACCATAAATAATGGAAACAAACATTATGGATGTCGGGACAGGTAAGCCAGGTGCAGGTTGGCTAGCCTAGATTACTATGTTTGCCCGGCAGACAATCAAAGCCACAAACAGCAACAGCTGTGTGGAGGAAAAGCCAATTTCTTCTGTAAGTCATGGGGATGTGAGCATACAGGGGCTTCCTGATGGAACCCGAACTCCTCATCAAATTCTGTACACAGCATTGGCCATATGACCAATTAGATAACCAAAACCCATGGCCCCCAGAGGGGTCTCTAGATCCTCAAATACTGTGTGACCTTTTTAACTTCTGCAAGTGCTCAAAAGGGTAAAAGGAGATTCCCCTATGTGGAGGCCTTTTCCCTCCTTCGCTCACATCCTGAACTATGCTTCTCCAATAGATCCTCACCCTCAGCCTTCATCTCCAGACTATCTGCTGTCACTCCAAACTCAGCAACCTGATTTCTTCCCTTCAATTACTAGATCAAAAACCCAAACCAACACCGGTTCTCAGACCATTGCCCCCTGGCTGAGAAGCAGGTACTGAGGTACCCCTCCACCAACTCACTCCTCTCTTCTCTTGTCACTGCCCGCACTGGGTCCCACCAGGTCCTCTTTCCAGCTAACCCATAGCTCAAACCAGCTGAGGAGAGCCCTCAGACCCTTATCCAAATGTAATGAAAATGGCCTTTAAAGTTGCTCTTTCATCACTGAAAACAGGTTACTAAAAATTTAAAGTCCCTCACAGGCTTTGTGGATACTCACTCCCTTCTTCCCCTCTGCTCTACCTGTTCTACTGCTCAAGTTTTGTTGCTAGGAATATCCCAAACCCCTTTCCCATTATTCTTTTACATCTCTCCTTTCTCATTCTCAGATCCATGAAGCTGCTCTAAGCCCCGACTTCTCTGTCTCCCCCCTCTGTACCAGGCCCACAGAAAAGTTTTCACTGACCTTCTCCAGGAGTCTTCACCATGGCTGACTTTAGGACTTTCAGCAAAAAAGTCCCTATAAACGATTTCAGTGTAGATAACCTTCCTCATTTAATGTTGCCCTGTTCCACTTGGCCACTGGCTAAAAATAATCAGCAGTCCTAAGCTAGACACCCCCTTACTAGTTTTTCACAAAATATGTGAACAATTCCTCTGGCCTTGAACTGGGGCTTCACAGAGATGGCAACATTTCTAAGATAAAGAAGTTACCATCTGGGCTCCATGGTAACAGCTGGCAGGGGGAAAAAAAGAAAGGGAAGTAAAAGCTCTCCCCCACCCAGTTGTCCTTGAAAAGTTAACTTGCCCAGAACAGAGAAAAAAAAAAACAGAAACAAAAACAGCTTTTTGTGAACTTCTGCAGAGTGTGATCTTCTGAGCCACTTATCTTACATGTTGGGTACAAAATTCTGAAACTACCTAAACTTGGAATTCAGAAGATTAATTGATTACAACCGAAGCAATGCCCTCTGAATCTGGGTGCAACCAAATAGGACTGTTTCACTGTCTTTGGTGCTATCTTAGGTGCCTTGCCTTGTCCGTCCCTACAACAGTATCATTCTATATACTAAAACATTGTTGATGTTTTCATGAAATAAAAAACGGATGTGATTAATTGTGTAATGGTGCATATGTTACCCAGAATGCTCTATCATGACGCAGGTTCATTTGAAGATCGAATAGGTGGGACATACAACCCGGTTTCACTGGGAACATATGTCCCTCACTTTAGCCATCCTATAAAGAATAGGAGTTGCCACAAGGGTGGGCACAGGAACCACTGCCCTGGTCCATGGGACACAACAAATGACCCAGTTAGAAGCAGAAATAGACCAAAACTTAAATATATTAGAAACCTCCATAACAGCTTTGCAGGAATCTTTAACCTCTCTCTCTGAAGTTCTTTTACAGAACAGTTGAGGGTTGGACCTCCTCTTCATGAGTGAAAGGGACCTTTGTGCTGCATTGAGGGAAGAATGTTGTGTGAAGTTGTCAGAAGCCAGTGGTGAGCTACTACTTGCTTTATCAGGAAAGGCCCCTCTTCTTAGCTTCCCTGTCTTTTGGCCATCCTCACATCAGTAGGTACCAAGAAAGACAGACTCTGTCCTTGGTAAATCCAAAAAAAGTGAGACCACTGGGACTGGGACTGGGACTGGTTGTGCTTGCCTGGCTTTCTGAATCCCACGTTTAGAGAGTTCCATCACCCAGGACGTTATGTGAGGTAACCTCAATCAGGAAGTGAATGAAGTCACTGCCTTGGCAACCACTTTGTCCTAAGAGTTGCTTCCAAGGGTCCCATGAGATGGAGGGTGCCCCTACTTCCTGTGACATTTTCACACGTTGGAATGGTATATCAACCATAGGCACCCGAGAACAGCTCTCCACACAGGCCTGGTTTGGTCAATCTTCTCTACATTAAGATGAAAGAGGCTGATAAAGACACATCCCTTCATTCTGACCAGGTTGTTTACCATGGAAGTTGAGTTTTCCTCCCTCAGGTCCTTCATAGCTGCCTACAACTTCTCCAGAAATCATTTCTGCATGGTCCTTTGAGGATCTCAGCAGGTTGAAGATCCCCTACATTCCTGTAGTGTAAGACCAACTTTTTCCCTGCTATTCTGTAAAGTTACATTGAGGGAACAGTGTATGGTTAGGGTAATAACAGGTTTTATTTGGGATAGGAATCATTCTGCTGGATGAATAATGGTATTGGGAACCTGTGATATTTACAAGAATATATAGGTGAAATATAAGTATAAAAACAGAAATCTAGGTAAGATTTGAAGCCCAGAAGAGCATTGGGCCCTTGATTGGGATACTTAGCTTTTAAATATCTTCTAAACAGATGTCTCAGATAAATCGATATACAATGGCATAGGACCTTGAAAATTGGATGATTGAATGTAGAAGAAAACATCCACTCATATAGGCATAGTTGGTAGGATTAGGAAGACAGTCAGTAGGTTTAGGAAGAAAAGTGAGTATAGGATTTGGACAAAAAGTTCTTTAGCAATAGGGTTTGCGGTAGAGAGTGAATGTAAATGTCACCACATGTGAAGAGTCAGACACAATGATGAACTGGGGAAAATATATGGGGAAGCAGATATCAATGGAGATATTAAGAAATCAGGCAAAGTATAAATTGAGTGATAGGATTAGACATTTTCAACAGGGTAGAGGTTGAGTATAAAATCTTAGAAAGAATCAAATATTTAATCACCAATAGGATTGACATTTGAGAGAATTAGGCAATCTGGACATGGATATTGTGAGTAATCCATGCACACTTTCCATTTAGGCTTTGGCACAGTCATAAGTGTGAACTTTGCATTTTGTTTCCAGAATATTACTGTGATAAAGTGCATATGTAGATCAGGTGACATGAGTATTTCTTCCACCATTTCTGTGGGCAATATTTTGAAGGTGTATAAATTAGTATAGGGTGTACAAATAGGTGTTCCCTGTGTCTAGGAATATAGATAAAATGAATGAATAGACCATACTGTGCATAAATAATATTACTGGTTCCAACTTTAAATATTGGATTGAATTGATATTTACAAATTTACAGTAAATCTTATATTGAGATACATACATTCATTACAACCATTTATACATCTAATGGTAATATTAGGTTTATGGTTTATCATGAAGAGTGTGTGAGTTTTGCTTTAAAAGTGATTATTGAAATCTAAAATAAAATGAAGTATCATGAAAAGACCAGTCAAAAAACATAGAGGAATACTTGTGTACTGAAGCAAGAAGTGATTAAAAGTGAAACAAAAGCCTATCAATTTGCAAAATTGTGAATGAAATATATATCCTATGATGTGCATAAACTGAAGAAATAGTCATGTAACAGTGTTGAATAAAAATGAAGGTCAAAATACACATCATGTCCCATAGGAATCTACTTGCATTGATGTTAAAGTGGGTCAGTTACTGTAGAAAAATTAGGACTTCTATGCACCATTCACTGAATTTTGATTTCAGTACTAGGATACAATATGTATTTAAGGTGGATGAATGTTTCTGAAAATAACTTTGTGAACATTTGGTTATAAATCCACATTCATGAACATGAATGCATTTAGGGATTGTATAATAAGACACATATATTTTACATTCTGAAAAATCTGGAGAGTGTGTGTGTGTGTGTGTATATATATATATATATATATATATATATATATATATATATATATATATAGAAAGAGAGAGAGAGAGAGAGAGAGAGAGAGAGAGTCATTAAAAGGTAGCAATATATATGCCAATCGAAATTCATCATGAAATATATAACATCCACAGATCCAAAACTATTCATTTTACTGAACATGGATTTATGTATTATATTGTTCAACTAGGAAGCTCACCCATAGTTTTAATTTTCAATTCCAACAACGTTTAGGAGGAGTGACCTCTTCTAAAAATTTGTATCTGCCAAGTCAGCCATCTAACAAAAATGTACATGTGATACCAGGTAGGATTCTATATGTACATTCAAAAATACATGTGCTGAATAGGCTACAGATAAAGGGAGATAGGAATTCACATATTTGTTAACTATAAAACACATGGAGAACTATTTCAATTTAAAATTGACTAGATTTATAACACCTACCCTTTATCATGCAAAAGGTAAATCCAACTATACACCATGCCTCTCTAAACTGCTTGTATTTCTATTCTGTTTGGGTTCTTTTTCTCCATCACTTTAGGATTGCTGCAATCTGGCTGGGCACAATTCAGGAGCCACTTGTCAAAAGAAACTAAAATTACTTTTAGAACCACACATGACTAAAAATTAGCTCCTCGGGAAAAACCCTCAGAGCCCAACTGCCACTACTGGCTTCCCACAAGCTCTCAACCTCCACACTCCTTCTCTTGAGGTCGATTGGCTGGGTCGTGTGGGCAGAGCCCAAAAAGTCCCACAATGAGCAGCTCCGTTGTCTGAAAGGGTGGGGAAACAGCCCAATGGCATTACCACAGAGGAGCCAATCAGCTAGATATTGCTGGGGCTGCTGTGAGCCGATCATCAGCTTGCAGTCTGAAAGGGTGGGGAAACTGCTCAATGAGCATCTCCAATGAGCATCACCGCAGAGGAGCCAATTAGCTTGATGTTGCTGGGGCCGCTGTTAGCCAATCATCAGCTGGCAGTCTGAAAGTTTGTTTGGCCCCTTGGGCTGTGCCTCTCAACACCTCCCCCTCTCTGTTTAAACAACAAGCATGTGGCTTAGGGACCATGCCTGCCTTAGGTTGTCCAATAGTACATATGGTGCTTACCCATTATCAAATGAGCTGACCTCAAGGTATCAGCCTCCAGTCTTAGATTGGTACCATTGCAATTGGATCTTACCCGTCACTAGCTACAGGTCCAGTATACAGTCACACCTGTGGAGAGGTCTTTGTACCAGCGGGGGGTGAGGTTCTTTGTCTCACCTCTGTTGGCCCCCAAATTTTAGCTGAACGACAATGACAGCAGAAGGGAGGAAGATACACCAAGCCAATTGACAGCTCCTTTTGGAAAAATTGTACCACCGATGACATCATCAGCAAAAATACCCCAACACTACCACAAGTCAATTCACCAACATATTGTTCACAATGCATGCAGGTGAGTTCACAATGCATACAGGTGATACATAGTCGAGGCAAGTTCTGCAAGCAGTTCAGTGATGGCTATTGCAGAAGCTGTAGATTGGTTTTATCTTTGTCTTCACCAGCACTGGGTTGAAGATTGGAATTCTGGCAATAATGGCTAAAGAAAAAATTACTTACCATTCCAGAAGGCACTAAAAAACCCAATTATCTTAACAGTTTACATTATCTTGAAGAGAATTATTAAATATAATGAAAAGGAAAGGTGAAAGTAAACAAACAGATCTGTTAACCTCCTTTTTTGTACACATTTTAAAACAATCCTCAACAGGTGTTTACCCAATTTAAATTAAAACATTTACATCAAGTGTATAAAAATATATTTGGATCCATTTTTTCATGAGCGCTCATCATATATGATATATGGACATACGTACATTCAAACATATAACAAAAAACACAAGTGTGCACACGTAATATAATACATACAACACATAACATAAGAGTAAAGGCCTTATAACATTTTACAGGTGAAATCTCCATTGCAATGTCTAAAAACTCTATAGTCCAAAAATAGAACTGATCAGCAAAACATTAACCTAGGTTTGTATGAGCTCAAAAACCAAAATAGAACTTCATGACATGGGAAAGGGTAATAATAAAATAGATATTGAAAAAAGCATCCTGGATTTGTCACAGATGTAAGAATAGCCAAACTGGAGTTCTGGATATCAGCTGTTATGGATTTGAGCCAAATCATATTCTTTTAATCTGTAGAAATTGCTTTAGTTAGTCTCTCTGGAATCCAAATCGGCTGCTGTTCTCCCTGTGGAAACACACAAACAGACCTCCAACTCCAGACAATTACTGGGTCAGGACATTTCCATTGTCCTGTTAGAATATCCTTCCAAAGTACCTTGGGCTTATGTACATTTTTTGGACACATATGCCTTTCCACAGGACTAAGCCCTGATGAATCCAAATTTCCAAAGTTTAGAGTAAAAAGGGTTATTTTAAGTTTATCTTTGGGGAATATATACCCCTTCCCAATTCCTTTTTTTTTTTTTTTTGTTTAATTAGTACGTTTTAATAGTTTGATGAGCTCATTTAACTATGCCTTGTCCCTGCGGATTGTATGGGATTCCTGTTATATGAGTAATGCAAAATGATGAGCAAAATTCTTTAAAAGAGGTAAAAGTATAACCAGGGGCAACATCTGTTTTTAACTGTTTTGGAATGCCCACAGTGGCAAAATTTTGTAAGCAATGAGCTATAACATCTTTAGTTTTTTTTCTCCAGCATGAAGGGAGTCCATCAAAAATTCAGAAGAAGTATCAACTGTAACATGCAAATATTTTAATTTTCCAAATTCTGGCAAGTTTGTGATGTCCATCTGCCAAATATGGTCAGGTATCAATCCTCTAGGATTGACTCCAAGATTAACTTGTGGTAAAATGGTCACACAATTTTGACATTGTTTTATTATTTGTCTAGCTTGTTCCTTAGTTATTTTAAAGCGCTTATGTATAGTATTAGCATTGACATGGAATTTTTTATGAAAATTTGTACCTTCTTCTACTGTAGAGAAAATATGTATGTCATGCGTAGTTTTATCTGCTAAATCATTACCCAAACTAAGGGCTCCAGGCAATCCTGTATATGTCCTGATATGCCCTATAAAGGACGGATCTTTTCTGTCCCAGATTAGACTTTGTAAAGTGGAAAGAAAAGAGAAAACAGGAGAGGAAGGGGAAATTTGTTTCTTCCTAAGATTATATATTCAAACTCAACCCTGTTGAAAATGCATAATCATATCACTCACGTTATACTTTGCCTGATTTCATAATGTCTCTAAAGATATGTGGTTTCCTGCATATTTTCACCAGTTCACCATTGTGACTGACCCTTCACATGAACTTATGTTCACTTTCACTCTCTAACCACAACCCTAATGCTCCAGAACTTTTGTTCCAAATCCTATACTCACTCTTCTTCCTAAACCAACTCTGTACCTAATTCTACCTACTATCCGTTTTTGACTGGATGTTCTCTTCAACATTCAATCATCCAAGCTACAAGGTCCGATGCCATTGTATATCTATTTATCTGAGACATCTGTACACAATGTAAATCAAAGTTAAGTATCCCAATCAAGGGCCCAATGCCCTTCTGAGCTTCAAAATTACCTAGATTTCGGTTTTAATTCATATATTTAACCTCTATATTTTTATAAATATCTCAGGTTCCCAATACCATTATTCATCCCACAGGATTATTCCTAACTCAAATCAAACATTTTATTAGCCCTAAGAATACACTGTTCTATCAACCTAAATTTAAAGAAAAGCAGGGACAGAGTTGGTCTTACAATACAGGAATGTAGGGGATCTTCCACCTGCTGAGAACCTCCAAAGTCCATGCAGAAATGAATCCTGGAGAAGATATAGTCAGCTATGAAGGATCTGCGAGAGCAAAAGTCATCTTCCATGGCAATCACCCTGGTCAGGATGAAGGGATGTGTCTGAATCAGCCTCTCTCTTCTTAATGTAGAGGAGATTGACCAAACCAGGCCTGTGTGGATAGCTATTCCCGGGTTCCTAAGGTTGACATACCATTCTAACTTGTGAAAGTTTCAAAGGAAGTAGGGGAAGCCTCCATCTAATGGGACACTTGGAAGCAACTATTAGGACAAATGGTTTACAAGGCAGTGAATTTATTCAGTTCCTGAAGGGAGTGACCTCACCTCACTTTCTTGGTGATGGATCTCTCTGAACTTGGGATACTGGAAACCAGGCACATAGAGCCAGTCCCAGTCCCAGTCCCAATGGGCTCACTTGTTTGGATTTACCAAGGACAGAGTCAGTCTTTCTTTGTACCTACTGATGTTAGGATGGCAAAAGCAAGGAGAGCTCTGAAGAAGGGCCTTTCCTGAGAAAGCAGGTAGTGGCTAAACACTAGCTTCTGACAACTTAACAGAGTTGGTCAAGGAGAACAGACCTGAGACAGGACAGGACTTTTCAGGGGAAAATTGTATGGCCCACCAGTCAGAGGACACTCCCTAGAGTCACAGACCTACTTGGGGGAAGGAGGTGCCAATATGGGTGTGGTTTTGGGTTTATGATTTTGTCTCATGTTCTGAGAATAGGTAGGAAAGGTGGTTTGTTTTTTGGGGTTGAACTGTTTCTAGTAAGACGTTTGACAAGGCGAGTGTTTCTATGTCTGTGTATCCCACTATGTCCGTGGTTGTAGACATTAGAAAAGAGAATGCATCAATGGATTTGTCCTGTCTTGTAGAAAGCTTCCCAGCATTCATCCTGCCCAATTAATGAATGGATTGCAGCTTTCCTTAAGGATGGGCAACACCAACGATCTTAGTAATTTCCAATTTTCTTTCTGAATTCTGGCCAATCTCCAGAATAGGCTCATGGTTTTGTGTCCAAGATATGTACCACCTCCAAGCTCTGTGACATGGCCATGTACTGGATAGATGAAGGGAATGGCGAGCATCTCAGAAAACGCAGATATCAGTGTGACCAGTAAACTCTCAGTGGAAAAACCCTTCTTTGAGCCTTTTGCTTACATAATGTTCTGTTGCCTTGAATGTCAAGAAGTTCTTTGTTTCGGACCACCCCTTTGTGAAGCCTGAAGAAAACAGTTTTCAGATCTAAATGAATGGGCATAACCTGTGGCTCTTTGCTTAATTGCTTTGGAAATGGATGTGTCTGAATCCAACTCTATGCCCTGTGTGAGGCTGTGTCTTAGATTCTCTGCAACTGATAGATCTAAAGAAAGATCCCATGTGTGCATCCAAAACCAAAATGGCCAAAAGAGCAGTCATTGTGGGTGAAGTTTCTCTCCGTCCTCTGTTAGGTTCTTGACGTCCTTCAAGTGAGAATTGGGATCCTTTGGGTCAAATGAGTTTTTCAAAGCACTGCAGATGTGGTTAGGTTTTCTTATGACTGAAATTCACATAAAGAATCTACACCTGACAGTCAGTAGGCCTCAAATTGCAGAAGAAGATCAGTATTAATGGCAGGTGTATTGGATCAATCCTGGTTCACTGGAAGGGTTTCCAGGCCACCCTGACTTTAGGCAAATTAGCGGCAAGGGAGCATGTTTTGGACACTGTCTTGGGCTATGCCCCTCATGGAAACGTCCAGCCAGAGGTTATGATGAGTGTCTATATGGAAGAAGATGAGGGCCATTGGGGAGTGTTTTGGTTTTAATTGTGGTCATTTGTGTGGCATTTGGAAGAGATGACTGGGTCCACCTGGGCTTGAACTCTGGTGTGATTCCCCTTAGAGACTGAGTTCTGGAACTGAGCTCAGAGAAGTATTGCCATTAATTGTGTTGGGATTTTATGAGACCACGCATAAGAGTCGCCCTTTAAACTGAGATCTAGCATTGAAGTGCTCTGTCCCATAATGAAAGATCCACAAACAGTGAAAGCAACGACACATGAAACAGACAAGACAAGACAATAAAGACAGGCAATGGACGTCCAACACTGAGATCAGGACTGAGTAGCCGGCAATAACCAATGGGCTGGCAATACCGAATCCAAAACAAAATATCACTGAGTCGAGGAATCTATTATAACTAAATTTCCCAAGTCCTCTGGGGCGTCCTCCAGGCACGTGGCCTGTGGCTCTGTGACACGTCTGTCAGCCACTGTCGGAGAGAGCTCACACTCTTCATCAATAGCCTTTTTTCCAAGTCCTAACCTGAAACCTGAAACCAGGAATAGGAGACTTACTTACCCCAAGAGTAGCCCGTTGGGGTCTCTCATCCGCCGCTGCCAGATATCAGTGGAAACTTCATGTGTAAAGGTCGGGCGTGCATTGGAGGAAGAGACCACCAAGAAACTGACTCATGAAACAGCAAAGGGTTTATTGGAGTTCCAGCATGCTGGGGCTCAGAGCTCACTTGAATACAGCAGAGAGCCCTGAGAAGAGCTTGAGCAGAGCTTATATACTTTCCTTGCCGAGGGCAAGGAGGGAAGTTTATTGATGGGTCAGTGGGAGTGGGCAGTTTGCATGCAACCAGGTGAGAGAGTAAATTCTGCAGTTTGAAAACTGGGGACAGCACATTCTGGGAACAAGATTAGCAAACAGTTCTCAAGATTTCAACAGTGTTTTGTTAAGCATAGAGAAAAACAGGAAGTGACAAGTACCTATTTAATTAACCATTCAATAACAACTATACCTTTTTAAATGGATGTTCTCATCTACATTCAATCTTCCAAGGTACAGGGTCCTATGACATTGTATATCAATTTACCTGAGACATCTGTGCAGAACGTAATTCAACGCTAAGTATCCCAATTAAGGGCCCAATGCCATTCTGGGATTCAAATCTTACTTAGATTTCTGTTTTCCTACATATATTTCAACTATATATTCTTATACATATCGCAGCTTCTCAATAGAATTATTCATAAACAGAATGATTCCTAACCCAAATCAAACATGTTATTAACCCTAACCCTACAGTGTTCCCTCAATCTAACTTTAAAGAAGAGCACGGACAGAGTTGGTCTTATAATACAGGAATGTAGGGGATCTTTCACCTGCTGAGAACCTCAAAGGTCCATGGAGAAATAAGCCATGGAGAAGATGTAGGCAGCTATGAAGGACCTGAGAGAGCAAAAGTCATCTTCCATGGCAAACAACCTGGTCAGGATGAAGGGATGTCTCTGAATCTGCCACTCACACCCTGTGAACTGTGCCACTTCACAGGTGAATAACGAGTTAGAACGACAAAAAATTATCTTGTTAGGATCTTAAAGAAAAATGGGTGTGCACCGAAACCTAGAAGAATGATTTCCACCAATGAGGTCCGGTAATTGAGTCTCAAACACGAGCCAAATGTGCGACCGGAGATCCGGGCTGACAAATCTGTGTGGCCTGCCCCGTGGCTAGAGACAGCAGGGCACCACCTAGAAGCGACCAGCCGGCAGGGAGAAACGTTGCTGCAGATTCTGTGGAATCCTGCTGGCTGACCTCCAACTGAGCCCCGGGCTGAGTTTGGGATTTCAAACGGGGAAGGAAGTGCTACAGTTCTATCCCCCCACAATAAAAACTCCACCAAGGAAACCAACGGTCACCATCTTGGAGAGCAGAAGTAACCACCGCCACTCTCCAACAGATTGCAACAATAAAACAGGTTTGTGTTACTCAGCTCATCTCCCATACAGCAGGGAATTCACATAAAATCTCTCTTAGGCTTTCCATTGGAGAGATTATCAGAGAGAGCCTGCATAAAGACGTCGGGAAAACTACAGGCACCTGACCTTCAACTTCCCCTCCCATCAGCGGTGAAAACGAAACCTGTCTAGCCAGAGCTGGGAGAGGGGCAAGAGGAAAAAATCAAAACAATAGAGTGCCGGGGTTCCCCATAGACACCATCCACACCCAAGAAACGGCAGGCCCAGAGGACAGTATGAGCTGCCGAGAGGCATCACTCAGGGGAAATCTGGTCTAGCACGAGAAACCAGGACTAGCAGGAGATAACAGGGGACTAGAGGCCAGGCCCGCGTGACTGGGCGGCTGGAGAACGCCCGCCCACTGGTCACAAACAGCCCGCTGCTGGTGCGACTGGGTGGCTGGTGCCCGCCTGCCTACCAGCGACCAATCGCCTGCTGGCTGCACGTGCAACTGGGTGGCTAGAGATCTCCCGCCCACCAGTGACAGCCCACCCGCTGACTGTGTGACTGGACAGCTGGAGACCGCCCGCCCGCCGGCGACCGGGAGTTGAAAACAAACAGAGACAGATCAGTCCCAGCCACTCCCATTTGAACACCCTGGCAAGGAGCCTGGGGCCCGCCATAGCAGACAGGTGACATCACTGGAGCTCGGCCATCGCAATTCCTTCCAAGCAGAATTCACTTTAGCAGGCATAGTCTACCAACACAAAGGAGAGACAACAGATATATTAAACCAAAACAAATCTATAGAATAGAGCAGAAAAACAGCAATCAAATAGAGATGGAAAACAACGTGAACATCATGAAAAAACAAAGGAAAAAAATGTGTACAAGCAATGCAGGACAACTTAATTCTACAGGAGGACCTAGAATCATCAGAAACAGGGATAGGGAAAAAAACTCAAGGCTTACCTAACTCAGATGGAAAGGGATATTAGAGAATACATGAATCAGCAAGTCCTAGCAATAAAAGTATATTTTGAAAATGAATTAAACAAATTCAAATGGCAAAGAACAAGCTTTACCAGGAGATAGAGATCTTAAAAAAAATCAAACAGTAATCCTAGAAATGCAGGAAACTATTAATTAAAACTCAAACGAGAATATTACAAATAGACTAGATCAAATAGAAGTCAGAACATCAGATAATGACGACAACGTTTATCAACTTGAAAAGAATATAGTCAACACAGAAAAGATGCTTAAGTCCCAAGAGCAGTCTATTCAAAAGATATGGGATGTCATAAAAAAAACAAATTTCACAGTCATCGGAATAGAAGAAGCCATAGAGATTCAAACCGAAAGAATGGACAACATATTAAATGAAATAATTCTAGAAAACTTCCCAGAGATGAAAGATGGAATGGATTGCCAAATCCTTGAAGCCTACAGGACCCCAAACATTCAAAACCATAATAGACCAACTCCAAGACATATAATTATGAAGATAGCCAACATACAGAACAAGGAGAGAATATTAAAAGCTACGAGAGAAAGGAGGCGGATTACATTCAGGGGTAAACCAATTAGATTAACGACTGATTTTTCATCACAAACTTTGAAAGTGAGAAGATCCTGGAACAATGTATTTCAAACACTGAAAAATAATGAATTCCAACAAAGAATACTGTATCCAGCAAAATTAAGCTTCAGATTTGACAATAAAATTAAAGTCTTTCACAATGAATAAAAACTAAAAGAATTCACACCCATAACACCAGCACTGCAAAGGATTTTGGGCAAAATACTACAAGAAGAAGAATTGAAAAATAGTGCCCCAAACTAACAGTGGGAGGTATCTCAGTAAAGGGGGAGGAAAATAACCAAAAAGTAAAAACTAGCCAAACTAAAATAAATAAATAAATTAACATGAATGGATGTACAAATCATATTTCAATTGTAACCTTAAATGTTAATGGCCTAAACTCACCATTCAAGAGACATAGGGTAGTAACCTGGATCAAAAAAACAAATCCAACAATATGCTGCTTTCAGGAGACTCATATGATAGGTAAAGACATACACAGGCTGAAAGTAAAAGGTTGGGAAAAATCATACCACTCACAGGGCACACGGAAGCAAGCAGGAGTGGCCAAACTCATATCAAATACAATCAACTTCAAACCTACGTTAATCAAAAGGGATAAAGAAGGACACTATATAACGTTAAAAGGAACCATCCACCAACATAACATAACAATTACCAATTTGTATGCAGCAAACAAATGAGCTGCCACACTCATAAAACAAACTCTTCTCAAGTTCAAGAGTCAAATAGACTACAACATAATAATTATAGGTGACGTCAACAGACCGCTCTCACCATTAGACACATCCTCTAGACAAAACCTGAATAAAGAAACTATAGAACTCAACAGCACAATCAATAACCTAGACTTAACTGACATATATAGAATATATCAACCATCATCAAGTGGATACACCTTCTTATCAGCAGCAGATGGATCCTACTCAAAGATAGACCATATATTAGGTCATAGGGCAACTCTTAGTAAATATAAAGGCGTGGAGATAATACCATGCACCATATCAGATCATAATGAAATGAAACTGGAAATCAATGATAAAAGAAGGAAGGAAAAATCCTACATCACATGGAAAATGAACAATATTCTACTGAATGATCAATGGGTTACAGAAGACATTAAGGAGGAGACAAAAAAATTCTTAGAGACAAATGACCATAAAGACACAACCTACTGTAATCTATGGGACACAATGAAAGCAGTTTTAAGAGGAAAATTCATTTCTTGGAGTTCTTTCCTCAAAAAAAGAAAAAAAACAACAACAAATAAATGAACTCACACTACACCTCAAAAACCTAGAAAAGGAAGAGCAAAACAACAGCAAATGTAGTAGACGACATTAAAATAAGAGCAGAAATCAACGAAATTGAAACAAAAAATCATTGAAAAAATTGATAAACTAAAAGTTGGTTCTTTGAAAAAATAAATAAGATTGACAGGCCCTTAGCCATGATAACGAAGAGAAGAAGAGAGAGAACTCAAATTATTAACATAGGGGGTGAAAAATGCAATACCACAACAGACACTACAGAAATATAGAAGATAATTAGAAAGTATTTTGAAACCCTATATTCCAATAAAATAGAAGATAGTGAAGATATCAATAAATTTCTTAAGTCATACGATCTGCCCAGATTGAGTCAGGAAGACACACACAATTTAAACAGACCAATGACAAAGGAAGAAATAGAAGAAGCCATCAAAAGATAACCAACGAAAAAAAGCCCTGGACCGGATGGGTAAACAGCGGAGTTCTACAAAACCTTCAAAGAAGAATTAATACTGATTCTTTTCAAGCTCTTTCAAGAAATAGAAAAAGAAGGAGCTCTTTCAAATTCATTCTATGAGGCCAAAATCACCCTGATCTTGAAATCAGACTAAGACACTTCAAAGAAACAAAACTACAGACCAATATCTCTAATGAACTTGGATACAAAAATTCTCAATAAAATCCTGATGAATCGAATACAAAAGCATATCAAAAAAAATTGTGCACCATGATCAAGTAGGATTCACCCCTGGGATGCAAGGCTGGTTCAATATACGGAAATCAATAAATACTATTCACCACATCAATAGACTTAAAGACAAGAACCATATGATCATCTCGATAGATGCAGAAAAAAACATTTGACAAAGTACAGCATCCCTTTATGTTCAAAACACTAGAAAAACTAGGGATAACAGGAACTTACCTCAACATTGTAAAAGCTATATATGCTAAACCTCAGGCTAGCATCATCCTAAATGGAGAAAAACTGAAGGGATTGCCTCTAAAATCTGGAACAAGACAGGGATGCCCTCTATCACCACTTCTATTCAATTTAGTTCTTGAAATTCTAGCCAGAGCAATTAGACAATAGAAATTAAAGGCATAAAAATAGGAAAACAAGAACTTAAATTATCACTATTTGTGGATGACATGATAATATATATAACAGACCCAAAAGGGTCTACAAAGAAACTGCTAGAGATAATAAATGAATTAAGCAAAGTGGCAGGATATAAAATCAACACGCATAAATCAAAGGCATTTATGTATATCAGGAGCAAAACTTCTGAAATGGAAAGGAGGAAAACCACTCCATTCACAATATCCTCAAAGAAAATAAGATACTTGGAAATCAACCTAACAAAAGAGGTGAAAGATTTATATAATGAAAACTACAGAATCCTAAAGAGAGAGATAGAAGAAGATCTTAGAAGATGGAAAAATGTACCCTGTTCAGGGATAGGCAGAACTAACATCATCAAAATGGTGATATTACCCAAAGTTCTCTACAGGTTAAAATGGATGCCAATCAAAATCCCAACGGCATTTCTTGTAGAAATGATAAAGCAATCATGAAATTCATATGGAAAAACAAAAGACCCAGAATAGCAAAAGCAATTCTAAGCAGGAATTTGAATCTGGAGGTATAGCGATACCAGAGTTCAAACTGTACTACAAAGCAATAGTTATAAAAGCAGCGTGGTACTGGTACCAAAACAGGCAGGTGGATCAGTGGTAGAGAATAGAGGACACAGAAATCAATCCACAAAATTACAACATTCTTATATATGATAAAGAGGCTAAAAGCATATTGGGAGATGGATAGCATCTTCAACAAATGGTGCTGGGAAAATTGGAAATCCATATGCACCAAAATGAAACTGAATCCCTTTCTCTCGCCATGCACAAAAGTTAACTCAAAATGGATCAAGGAGCTAGTGATAAAATCAGAGACACTGCATGTGATAGAAGAAAAAGATGGCTATGATCTACATACTGTGGGGTCGGGCTCCAAATTCATTAATAGGACACCCATAGCCCAAGAGTTAATAACAACAATAAACAAATGGGACTTACTTAAACTAAAAAGTTTTTTCTCTGCAAGAGAAACAATAAGAGAGGTAAATAGAGAGTCTACATCCTGGGAACAATTTTTTACCCCTCACACTTCAGATAGAGCTCTAATATCCAGAATATACAAAGAACTCAAAAAATTAAACAATAAGATAACAAATAACCCAATCAACAAATGGGCCAAGGACCTGAACAGACACTTCAGAGAGGAGGACATACAATCAATCAACAAGTACATAAAAAAATGCTCACCATCAGTATCAGTCAGAGAAATGCAAATCAAAACCACCCTAAGATACCATCTCACTCCAGTAAGATTAGCAGCCATTATGAAGTCAAACAACAATAAGTGTTGGCGAGGATGTGGAGAAAAGGGTACACTTGTACACTACTGGTGGTACTGAAAATTGATAAGGCCAATTTGTAAAGCAGTATGGAGATTTCTTGGAAAGCTGGGAATGAATGCACCATTTGACCCAGCTATCACCCTTCTCGGACTAGAGGGTCTTAACAGAGCGTACTATAGGGATACTGCCACATCAATGATCATAGCGCCACAATTCACAATAGCTAGACTGTGGAACCAACCTAGATGTCCTTCAATAGATGAATGGTTAAAAAACTGTGGCATCTATACACAATGGAGTATTACTCAGCACTAAAAAATGGCAAAATCATAGACTTTGCAAGGAAATGGATGGCATTAGAGCAGATTATGCTAAGCTAAGCTAACCAATCCTTAAAAAAATGCCAAATGTCTTCTTTGATATAAAGAGAGCACCTAAGAACAGAACAGGGAGGAAGAGCATGAGAAAAAGATTAACATTAAACAAAGACGAGTGGGGGGATAGAAAGGGGGAGAGAAGGGAAAGCATATGGAAATGGTAGGAGACCCTCAATGTTACACAAAATTACATATAAGAGGTTGTGAGGGGAAATGGGGGGAAAACAATGGAGAGAATTGAACAACAGCAGATGAGGTAGAGAGGAAAGATGGGAGGGGAGGGGAGGGGGGATAGTAGGGGATAGAAAAGGTAGCAGAATACAACATCACTATTATGCCATTATGTACAAATGTGAATGTGTAACCAATGTGCTTCTACAATTCGTATTTGGGGAAAAATGGGAGTTCATAACCCAATTGAGTCAAATGTATGAAAGATAATATATCATGAGTTTTGTAATGTTTTGAACAATCAATAAAAATAAATAAATAAATAAAGGTTTAAAATTGAGTGGCAAGAAATCAGCTAAAAAAGTGTTGAGATGCATTCATTTTGCTAAGCAGAAACTTTGTTTTGTGTAGTTGTATCTATCACAAATTTATTTTACCAGAAAACTGGCTTTTGAAAATACACTTAATTGAGATTAAAGGATAATCCACCTACCTTCATGAAAAATTCATAGCATTTCCTATATTTTTCATATTTCAATTTTTGGTAAATATTTTGTCATGGACCAGGTCTAGTCTTAGGCTATTCTTTCAGAATACTGCCTCATCTGATAAGTTGGTACAATGTGTTGGATTGTTCTTTTCATCTTTTATTTAATAGTTTCTAGCTGATAATGTGTATTTTTCATTATCTTTATTTGGACATACATACCCAACGATATCTTTGCATTTTATGTTTTACTGGGAAGAGACTCATCAAAAGCTCTGTATTATATGTATCAACAATCAAACATTTAGAGCATGCAATTATTCTTACTTTTGCATGAAAATATCTTTGTACCATTTACTTATAAAAATTTAGAACTATTAATTATGTCCCTACTGTAATAAGTAACTAATTACCAGAAAAATTAAACAATTTACTTTATATCAATTATGAATATGAAAAGTACTAAAATAAGTATTTGGCAATTAATACATAATTGATAGAAATTGAAATCATAAGAAAGCCATTTAAAATGTCAGTGCATATGGTCCTTAAATAATAGGTTGTTCAAAAAAATTTCTCTAATTCATAAGATATAATATGCCATATTACAGCGTAACGTGATAAAAAACATTAAATTATCAATATTGATAATAAAGAATGATACCTTTTTTCTTAAATATGTTTATTTGATTTTCATTGTAAGATGTTAATTCTGGAAGACTTCAGAATTAAGAAAGTCTTGGTGTATATTATTTCTAACAGGCTAATCAAAGTACTTTTAAATATATATACATAATATATGTAATGCATATGCATGAATATAGACACATATGTATAATAAATGTATTGTAATATATCTATCAGGTGATTATAATTATTAAATTTTTTTTAAAAAAATAGTGACTATAAAAAACAGTCTCAAATTTAAATTTCATAGCATACAACTGTTTGTAATGCTATGAGAGAAAAATAGATATGGAGGAAAAACGAAAAAGGAAGAGAGAGAAGGGGAAAAATGAGGAAGAAAGTGAGTAAAGAAGAGGGAGAGGCGTGTTCGATGTTAAGACAAAAGTGGAGCGGCTGGGTTTGTGATTCAGTGTTAACATGTTTGCCTAGTATGTGTGAGGAACTGGGTTCTATTCTCAGCACCACATACAAATAAACAAAATGAAGATCCATCAACAACTTAAAAAATAAAAAATAAAAAACTAGAAATATTACTAAAATCCCAAGCATTTATGAATGTTAAATAATAAAATATATGTTACATAGCCTTATGTAATTTCTAGACTCCCCAAAAAAGTCATTAAATGTTGGATTATTAGTGCTATAACTAAAAATCCATTGCTCTTTCCTCTACATTCTGTGGCATTCTAGTGCTAAAATAAATTGTAGTATAACACCAAAAAAAAAAAAATCCTAATATTTCTACAGTAACTGACCCAGTTTAACATCAATGCAAGTAGATTCCTATGGGACATGATATGTACTTTGAAGTTTATTTTTATTCAACACTGGTACATTTCTATTTCTTGAGTTTATGCACATTATAGGATATATATTTCATCCACACGTTCACAAATTTATAGGCATTTATTTCACTTTCAATCACTTCCTGCTTCAGAAAACATGTATTCCTACGTTTCTGACTGGTCTTTCCTTGAAACTTCTTTCCAAACACATTATTTTCGATTTCCATTATCACATTTGAAGCAAAACTCACACACCCCTCATAATAAACCATAACCCTAATATTACCATTAGATGTACAACTGGTTGGAATGAATGATTGTATATCAATATAAGATTTCTTACTTAGTTTCAGATATCAATTCAATTCATTATTTAAAGTGGAACCAGTTATATTATTTATTCACAATGTGGTATTTTCATGCATTATCTCTATATTCATAGACACAGGGTACACCTCTTTGTACCCCCAACACTAATTTATACGTCTTCAAAATATTGCTCCCAGAAATGTTGGAAGAAATACCCATGTCACCTGATCTACATATGCATTTTATCACTGAAATATTCTGGACACAAAAAGCAAAGGTCACACTTATGATTGTATCAAAGCTAAATGAAAAGTGAACATGGATTACTAAAAACATCCATGTCCAGGTTGCCTAATGCTCTCAAATGAAAATCCTTTTGGTAACTACAAATTAGTTTCTTCCAAAGATTATATATTCAAACTCAACCCTGTTGAAAATGTCTAATCCTCTCACTCACTTTATACTTTGCCTGTTTTTGTAATGTCTCTATTGGTATCTGCTTTTCCACAGTTCATCATTGTGACTAAATCTTCACATGTTCTGAAACTTACATTCACACTCTAATCGAAATCCTATTGCTAAAGAACTTTTGGTCCAAATCCTATATTCACTCTTCTTCTTAAAACCTACCTACTATCTTCCTAATCCTACCGACTATCACTTTTTGACTGGAGGTTCTCTTCTACATTCAATCATCCAGTTACAAGGTCTTATGCCATTGTATATTGATTTCTCTGAGACATTTTTGCAGAATGTAATTCAACGATAGGTATCCCAATCAAGGGCCCAATGATTTCTGGGCTTCAAATCTTACTTAGATTTCTGTTTATGTACATATATTTCACGTCTGTATTCTAATAAATATCACAGGTTCCAATAACATTATTCATCCAGCAGAATGGTTCCTAACCGAAAATGAAAATGTTATTAACCCTAACCATACACTGTTCCCTCAATCTAACTTTACAGAAGAGCAGTGACAGTGTTGGTCTTACAATACAGGAATGCATGGGATCTTCCACCTGCTGAGAACCTCAAAGGTACATGCAGAAATGATCCCTGGAGAAGATGTAGGCAGCGATGAAGGACCTGAGAGAGCAAAAGTCATCTCAATGTCAAACAACCTGGTAGAATTAAGGAATGTGTCTGAATCAGCCTCATTCTTCTTAATACAGAGAAGATAGACCAAACCATGCCTGTGTGGAGAGCTGTTCCCTGGTCCCTATGTTTGATATACGATTCGAACTTGTGAAAGTGTCACAGGATGTAGGGGCATCCTCCATCTCATGGGAACCTTGGAGGCAAATGTTAGGACAACGTGGTTTCCAAGGCAGTGACCTCATTCAGTTCCTCAAGGAAGTGACTTCACCTCACTTCCTTGGTGATGGAAGTCTCTGAACTTGGGATCCAGGAAGCCAGGCACCCAGAGCCATAACCCGTCCAAGTCCCAGTGGTCTAACTTGTTTGGATTTACGAAGGACAGAGTCAATATTTCTTGGTACCTACTGATTTGAGGATGGCCAAATGCCAGGAAACCTCTGAAGAGGGTCCTATCCTGATAAAGCAGGTAGTGGATCACCGCTGGCTCCTGACTACTTCACAGAGTTGGCAAAGTAGAGCAGATCTGAGACAGGACAGGCCATTTTGGGAGAACATAGTATGGCCCACCAGTCAGAGGACACTCCGGATATGACAGACCTACTTGGGGGAAGGAGGTGCCTTTGCGGGTGTGGGTGTGGGTTTGTGGTTTTGTCTCATGTTCTGAGAATACGAAAGAAAGGCGGTTTGATTGGATTGTAGTGAACTGTTTCTAGTAAGTCGTTTGACAAGGCGAGTCTTTCTATGTCTGTGTATCCCACTGTGTCCGTGGTTGTCGACATTAGAAAAGAGAATGCATCAGTTGATGTGTTCTGTCTAGTAGAAAGCTTCGCAGCATTCATCCTGCCCAATTGATGAATGGACTGCGGCTTGCCTCATGGATGGGCAACACCTACTATCTGCCTAAGTTCCTGTTTTCTTCCTGAATTCTGGCCACTCTCCCAAATAGGCACATAGTTTTGTGTTTAAGATATGTACCACCTCAAGCTCTGTTAAATGGCCATGTACTGGACAGCTGAAGGGAATGGGAGAATCTCAGAAAACTCAGATATCAGTGTGACCAGGAAAGTCTCAGTGGAGAAACCCTGCTATGGGCCATTCTCTTACTATGTATCTGTTTCCCTGAATGTCAGGAAGTTCTTTGCCTCAGGCCACCCTCATGTGAAGCCTGAAAAAAAGAGTTTTCAAATGAAAATGAATGGGCATCACCTGTGGCTCTTTGCTTAATTTCTTTGCAAAGGGATGTGTCTGAATCACCCTTTGGCCCTGTGTGCGGTTGTGGCTTAGATTCTCAGCCCCTGATGGATCTAAAGAAAGATCCGATGTGTGCATCCAAAACCAAAATTTCAAAAAGATCAGTTATGATGGATGAAGTCTCTTGCCTTTCTTTGTTAGGTTCCTGAACTACATCAAGTGAGAATAGGGATCCTTTGGTTCAAATAAATTTTTGAAAGCCCTGAAGAAGTGCTTGGGTTTTCTTATGACTCCAATTCACATAAAGAATCTATACCTGACAGTCAGTAGGCCTCAAATTGGAGAAGCAGATCAGTATTAACTGCGGTCTTATTTTATCACTCCTGGTTCACATGCAGGGTGTCCAGGCCACCATGACTTTAGGCAAATGAGCGGCAAGGGAGCTTATTTTGGACACTAACCCATACCCTACTAGACTCTGACTAGTAATCCTAACATGATGGAGAATAATAACCCCAACAGAATAGAAATACAAGAAGTTTTGAGGATTCATGTTGTATAGTTGCACTTGCCTTTTGCATTATATAGGGTAGGAGTTATAAATTTAGTCAATTTTTAATTGAAACAGTTCTCCATGTGTTTTTAAAGTTCACAACCATGTGAATTCCTCTCTCCCTTTCTCTGTAGCCTATTCAGAACATGTATTTTTATATGCACATTTAGAATCCTACCTGGTATCACATGTACATTCTTGAGAGGTTGCTGACTTAGCAGATACAAATTGTCAGAAGAGATCACTCCTCTGAATGCTGTTGGAAGTGAAAATTCAAACTATGGGTGACTTCCTAGTTGAACAACATTATACATAAATCCACGTTTAGTAAAATTAATATTTTTGGATCTGTGGATTATATATATTTCATGATATATATATATATATATATTGCTACATTTTAATGTCTGTTTGAGTGTGTGTGTGTGTGTGTGTATAGATAGATAGATGGATAGATAGATATACACTCTCCAGATTTTTGAAAATATGAAACATATGTGTCTTATTATATACTCCCTAAATTCATTCATGTACATGTATGTGGATTTATAATCAACTTTTCACAAGATTATTTTCAAAAATATTCATCCACCTGAAATACATATTTGTTTCCTAGTACTAAAAACAAACTTCAGTGAATGGTGCATACAAATCCAAATATTTCTACAGTAACTGTCCCAGTTTAACATCAATGCTTGTAGATTCCTATGGGACATGATGTGTATTTTGACGTTCATTTTTTAACAAAACTGGTACATTATTATTTCTTCAGTTTATGCACATCATAGGATATATATTTCATTAAGAAGTTCACAAATTTATAGGCATTTGTTTCGCTTTCAATAACTTCCTTATTCAAAACTCTTGTATTCCTCCACGTTTCTTGTCTGGTCTCTTCATGAGACTTCTTTCCAAACTCATTATTTCTGAAATCCATAATCACCTTTGAAACAAAATTCACACACTCTTTATGATAATCCATAAGCCTAATATTAAAATAAGATGGATACCTGGTTGGATTGAATGATTGCATATCAATATAAGATTTCCTGTATATTTTCAGATATCAATTCAATCCATTATTTAAATTTAGAACTTGTTACATTGTTTAATCAAAGTTTTGTCTATTCATGCATTATCTCTATATTCCTAGACACAGGGTACACCCATTTGTAACGCCAGTACTAATTTATATATCTTCAAAATATTGCTCCCAGAAACGGTGGAATAAATACTTATGTCATCTGATCTACATATACATTTTATCACAGTAATTTTCTGGACACAAAAAGCAAAGTTCACACTTATGATTTTACCAAAGCCTTAATGGAAAGTGAGTATGCATTACTAAAAACATCCATGTCCAGGTTGCCTAACGCTCTCAAATGTGAATCCTATTGGTCACTACATATTTGTTTCTTCCTAAGATTATATATTTTACCTCAAGCCTGTTGAAAATGTCTAATCCTATCAATCACTTTATCATTTGCCTGATTTACTAATGTCTCTATTAATATCTGCTTTCCTACATATTTTCCACAGTTTATCATTGTGACTGACTCTTCACATGTGCTCACATTTTCATTCACTCTCTACCCGAAACCCTATTGCTAAAGAACTTTTGGTTTAAATCCTACACTCTCTCTGCTTTCTAAACCTACTGACTATCTTTCAAATAATACCGAGTATCCCTTTTTGACTAGAAGTTCTCTTCGACATTCCATCATCCAAGGTACAAGGTCCTATGCCATTGTACATCGATTTATCTGAGACATCTCTGCAGAACATAATTCAAAGCTAAGTATCCCAATCAAGGGCCCAATACCCTTCTGGGCTTCAAATCTTACCTAGATTTCTGTTTTCATTCTAATATTTCACTTTTACATTCTTGTAAATATTACAGGTTCCCAATACAATTATTCATCCTGCAGAATGATTCTTAACCCAAATCGAACCTTTTATTAACCCTAACCATACACTCTTCCCTCAATCTAAGTTTACAGAAGAGCAGGGACAGAGTTGTTTTTACAATACAGGAATGTAGGTCATCTTAAACCTGCTGAGAACCTCAAAGGTCCATGCAGAAATGATACCTGGAGAAGATGTAGGCCGCTATGAAGGAGTTGAGAGAGCAAAAGTCACCTTGCATGGCAAACCACCTGATCAGGATGAAGGGTCGTGTCTGAATCAGTCTCTCTATTCTAAATGTAGAGAAGGTGGACCAAACCAGGCCTTTGTTGAGAGATGTTCCCGGGTGCCTATGGTTGATATACCATTCTAACTTGCGAAAGTGTCACAGGAAGTAGGGGCAGCCTCTATCTCATGGGACCCTTGGAAGCAACTGTTAGGACAAAGTGGTTGCCAAGGGAGTGAACTCATTCAGTTCTTGAAGGAAGTGTCCTACCTCACTTCCTTGGTATTGGAACTCTCTGAAATTGGGAACCAAGATGCCAGACACCCAGAGCCAGTCCCAGTCCCACTCCCACTGGGCTCAGTTGTTTGGATTTACCAAGGACAGAGTCAGTCTTTCTTGGTACCTACTGCTGAGAGAATGGCCAAATGCCAGGACAGATATGAAGAGGGTCTTTCCTGAGAAAGCAGGTAGTGGCTCACCACTGGATCCTGACAACTTCACAAAGTTGGCCAAGGCAACCAGAACTGAGACAGGACTGGCCATTTCGGGGAACATAGTTTGGCTCAACAGACAGAGGACACACTGGAGAGTCAGAGACTTACTTGTGGGAAGGAGATGCCTTTGTGGGTGTGGGTGTGAGTTTGTGGTTTTGTCTCATGTTCTGAAAATAGGTAGGAAAGGTGGTTTGTTTGGTTTGGAATGGACTGTTTCTAGTAAATCGTTTGACAAGGTGAGTGATTCTAGTTCGGTGTATCCCACTGTGTACGTGGTTTTGGACATTAAAAAACAGAATGCACCAATGGATGTATCCTGTCTAGTAGAAAGCTTCCCAGCATTCATCCTGCTCAACTGATGGATGGACTGCGGTGTGTCTTATGGATGGGGAACACCTACTATCTTCCTAAGTTCCTGTTTTCTTCCTGAATTCTGGCCACTCTCCAGAATAGGCTCATGGTTTTGTGTCCAAGATATATACCACCTCCAAGCTCTGTGCCATGGCCATGTACTGGACAGCTGAATGGAATGGGAGAATCACAGAAAACTCAGATATCAGTGTGACCAGGAAAGTCTCAGTGGAGAAATCCTGCTTTGGCCATTCTCTTACCTATATTTCTGTTGCCCTGAATGTCAGGAAGTTCTTTCCCTCAGCCCACCCCTTTGTTAAGCCTGAAGAAAACAGTTTTCAAATGGAAATGAAAGGGCATCACCTGTGGCTCTTTGCTTAATTTCTTTGTAAAGGGATGTGTCTGAATCAGCCTCTTGGCCCTGTGTGCGGTTGTGGCTTAGATTCTCAGCACCTCATGGATCTAAAGAAAGATCCCATGTGTGCATCCATAACCAAAATGGCAAAAAGATCTGTTATGGTGAATGAAGTCTCTTGCGTTCCTTTGTTAGGTTTCTGACCTACATCAAGTGAGAATAGGAATCCTTTGGTTCAAATGAATTCTTCAATGCCCTGAAGAAGTGGTTGTGTTTTCTCATGACTCCAAATCACATAAAGAATCGTTACCTGACAGTCAGTAGGCCTCAAATTGGAGAAGCAGAGCTGTATTAACTGCAGTCCTATTTTATCACTCCTGGTTCACATGCAGGGTGTCTAGGCCACCATGACTTTAGGCAAATGAGGGGCAAGGGAGCTTATTTTGTACACTAACCCATACCCTACTAGACTCTGACTACTAATCCTAATATGATGGAGATTAATAACCCAAACAAAATAGAAATACAAGCAGTTCAGAGGAGTCATGTTGTATAGTTGGACTTGCCTTTTGCATTATATAGGGTAGGAGTTATAAATCTAGTCAATTTTTAATTAAAATAGTTCTCCATGTGTTTTTAAAGTTAACAAATATGTGAATTCCTCTCTCCCTTTTTGTGTAGCCTATTCAGCACATGTATTTTTATATGCACATATAGAATCCTACCTGGTATCACATGTTCATACTTGAGAGGTTTCTGACTTGGCAGATACTGCCGCGGTCCGGTTGGAGCAAAATAACCGGGGGGTGGGGGTTATGAATAACATGTGTATGTTGATATAGCAGGAGTGGAAGCCATTTATTGTAGGACAATAGAGGTATTTATACATTCCACCCAGCTTATCTAATTAACATAAACTAGATACTGCAGTCAACCAATCAGGAATCTCCACACTTAATGGCTCGCTTTTGTTACATCTCAAACCACTCCCTCTGGCATTTTGCCAGGCATCATCCAGACTTGTTTACACACTCTAACATTCCCCTGGCAAAATGCCAGGTGTTATTTTGACATGTTTACAGACTCTAACATTTCCCCCTTTTATTTAATTTAAATAAAGACCACAGTGGTTTTTACAGAAACACCATAAATAACCTGCTACAAACAGAAAGGGAGGATACAAAATGTCACAATACAAGCCAATTGATGAAGCACTTGGAGAAATAATACCAGCAATGACACTGTTAGCAAAGACACCGAGTTAAAATTTGTTATAGATTACAGTTTGTTGTCTCAGTCCAGGTACAGCAGTGTCTCAATAGATTAACTCACAGTTCAGGTAAACCACAGTCCAGGTATGTTCTGCAGGCAGCTAGCTTAAATCACAGTCCTGGTAAGTTCTGCAGGCAGCTAGCTTAAATCACAGTCCATGTAAATTCTGCAGGCAGCTAGCTTAAATCACAGCCCAGGAAAGTTCTGAAGGCAGCTAGCTTGATCCAAAGTCTCCTCCGTTTCTCAGCCGAAGTCTCCTCCGGTTTTCAGCGACACTGGAAATTCTTCCACCCTTGTCCTCACCGGCACTGGGATGAAGGCAGGAACTCCTACCACTGGCTAAAGAAAATCCTATATATTCCACCAGGTGCTAAGAAAACAACCTTCTGAAAAATTTAGTACATTATCTCAAGGTTTTTTACATTTGAAAAAAGCCTTAATAGTGCTTATTATTTATTATCTTCCGGGTGTGGGAGAACCATTGTAGCTTAGTTATTGGCATTGAAAATGACCAAACATCAGGGAGCCAGTAGCATCTATGGCTGGCTGTAGCATCCTGGGCAGCCACAGATGGCCCTGGGGAGTGTCCAGGACTCAAACTGCCACGGGGCCCCGCTCCCCAGGCTGGGGGCGGGGAATTGCCGGCTGCCACTGCTTGAAAAGCCCTTGCTGCACAGTGACTGGCTTGAGCATGTGGCAGCCGAGGCGCCTATTCACACACACTCCGGAAACGAAAAGTATTCAGTAACAGCCTTTTGCTGAAACTTTTTTCCTGATAATCCTTCTTCTTCTTAACTTTCTTTTTCTTTCTGATTAGACTTCCTGGGCTTCCATCAACACATGCCCTAATTGCACTTGTTTCCACTGGGGTGCCTCTTTCCATTATCAATTTACTTCTCACCCCTTCCTTATTTTCATCACAAAGACAATACAATACACTGAGATAAAACAAGACACAATCATACTGTTTCAATCTTCTCCATTTTTTGAAATGACCGCTTTTCCTCTCCCCCTATCTGCCTAGGGATGAGCAGATTTGCTCCCATCCTATCTATGGATGGGCAGCTTTTATTCGTCACTTACCCCCAAGTGTCCCAGGGCTGCCTGTATGGGCCACCATCTGCAGCAGTCCCACTGCAGCAAAATAGCCGGGGCAGGGGGTGATGAATAACTAGTGTATGTTGATACAGTAGGAAAGGCATGATAGGTAGGAAAGGCTATTTGTTTGGTATTGAGTGGACTGTTTCTAGTAAGTTGTTTGACAAGGCAAGTGTTTCTATATCTGTGTATCCCACTGTATCTCTGGTTGTAGACATTAGAAAAGATAATGCATCAATGGATTTGTCCTTTCCAGGAGAAAGTTTAACAGCATTCATCCTGCCCAATTTATGAAAGGACTGTGGCTTGCCTTATGGATGGGCAACACCTACAATATTCCTAAGTTCCTGTACTCTTCCTGAATTCTGGCCACTCTCCACAACAGGCTCATGGTTTTGAGTCCAAGATATGTACCACCTCCAAGCTCTGTGACATGGCCATGTACTGGATAGCTGAAGGGAATGGCGAGCATCTCAGAAAACTCAGATAACAGTGTGACCAGTAAAATCTCAGTGGAGAAACCCTGCTTTGGGCCTTTTCTTACATAATGTTCTGTTGCCCTGAATGTCAGGAAGGTCTTTGCCTCAGGCCAACCCTTTGTGAAGCCTGAAGAAAACAGTTTTCAAATGGAAATGAATGGGCATCACCTGTGGCTCTTTGCTTAATTTCTTCCAAAAGGGATGTGTCTGAATCAGCCTCTTGGCCCTGTGTGAGGCTGTGGCTTAGATTCTCAGCACCTGATGGATCTAAAGAAACATTCCTTTTGTGCTTCCAAAACCAAAATGGCCAAAAGGGCAGTCATTGTGGTTGAAGTCCCTCGCCTTCCTCTGTAAGGTTTCTGACCTACATCAAGTGAGAAGAGGGATCCATTGGGTCAAATGAGTTCTTCAAAACCCTGCAGAGGCTAGCCCGTAATTGCTTGGGTTTTCTCATGACTCCAATTCACATAAAAAATCTATACCAAACAGTCAGTAGGCCTCATATTGGAGAAGCTGGGCAGTACAAATGGCAGGCATATTTGATCACTACTGGTTCACAGGAAGGGTGTCCAGGCCACCCTGATTTTAGGCAAATGAGGGGTAAGGGAGCTTATTTTGGACACTGTCGTGAGATTTGCCCCTCATGGAAAACCCCAGCCAGAGGTTATGATGAGTGTCTATATGGAAGAAGATGAGGGCCATGTGAGAGTGTTTTGGTTTTAATTGTGGTCATTTGTGTGGTGGTTGAAATAGATGACTGGGTCCACGTGGGCTTGAAGTCTGGTGTGATTCCCCTTACAGACTGAGTTCTGAAACTGACCTCAGAGAAATATTGCCATGAGTTCTCTTGGGATTTTAGGAGGCCACGCATTAGAGTCGCCCTTGGAAACTGAGATCAAGTCCCAGGGTGGCTTTCCACAGAGCATCGGGAATCTCAGCCAGGATATCACATGATTTTATTATGAAAGACTTGGCAGCCATAGATGAGATTCAAAACAAACATGGACCTCACACTCTAGACCTCAATGGGCCTGGGTTCATGTGATCTTTTGGCCACTCTTTGGGAAGCCTTGACTGTGAGAATTCTCCAGAGCTTTCATTGAAATGAGCTTCCATACCATTTAATGGTTCTTGAAAGAATTGAAACCTACAGTGCCTCCAACTTCATCCGTGAAGAATGCTAGATAAATACCAAGAAATTTTTGAAATTCCCATAACCAGGTGTCAGAGGAGAACATTTGGATGTCCTGTTGCTGATCAGGAGTGTTCCAGACAGTGGTTTGATTGACTGGGTTTCATGAAAATGGTGTAGAACTGAAATGCCAGTATGTTGGAGCCTGCTGAGTATTGGGCCCAGAACTGTGGTGTGCAGGTGTGGGATAAAACATTTGTGTTGGGGCCATTTGGATCTACCATTGACTTCCAAATGGCTTGTGACTGACATGGTGCAGCCAGCAGACCCTTATAGGTAAAGGCATCTTGTTATATGGAGAGGTTTCAGGGCAATGTTACGAATCAGGTTGCTATCTTCAAGTGGGCAAGCTATGTGGGATAGAATCCTGGTTGGTGCATTCTCTTGCAGACTCTGACTGACCACACGTGACAGAACTACCTTCAGCACTGTGTCCCAGTTGAACTTCTTGTATTTCGTAGAGCAAATACCAAACTCCCAGTGCAGCAGCAAGAAACACCATGAATAGTGGAGGATGACTAAATGGGTACACAGTCCACACAGGGAGACACTTAGCCTTCAGTGGCCACAGTTTACCTACAAAGAGAGAATTCAGCACTTTGCCTCATTTTCATTGGAAAATAAGAAACCAATTTCTTCAGGTCACATAGATGCAGAGCCAGCTTTGATGGTCTCACAACAAAGGAAGCTAAAGCTCCTGAAAACAACATATATTTCAAGTGCCCAACCTCAGAGGCAGTTTCTCAAAAAGTCGTTAGGCCAGCAGAGCTCCATGTTTGTGGAGTGTTTACCTGTTAGACAAGGATGCAAGAAAAGACCACTGACTCCAATTAAAATCAAATTAAACTAAGCTTATTATTTTCACCAGCCAGGCTAACTCTCCCTCCCAAAACGGCCGGAACAAGACAGCAACCCCAACTTACCTACAGCCCAGCTTTAAAGCCCAGAAAGTTACACAAAAAACCCCAACTTACCTACAGCCCAGCTTTAAAGCCCAGAAAGTTACACAAAAGGGGGGTTAGAGATAACAGAACTCGGACAAGCATCACACTAATGGTAGTTTTTATATATATATATATATATATATATATATATATATATATATATATATATTTTTTTTTTTTTTTTTTTTTTTTTTTGCTGGCCCCAACATCAGAATTTGTGAGGACCGTTAGACCCTCAGAGATGGTCATTGTCTGTCCAGGGAAGGCCAATATTTATGATGTGTCGCTAATGTTTCACAGAGTGCTGCTATCTGGTCAGAGAGCCAGACATGGGTGAGTTCAAGGCATGGGCAGGCATTCCAAGCAGGTTCAGAATTTGCAGTAATTTATAGTAAAGCCAAAATTATCTTATCATGGCTTTGTGGCAAGATGGCTCCCAATTTTAATAAAAGATCAGGTTGGGCCTATCATTCCCCCCTTTTCTTATGTGTTCCTTTCAAATCTTTGATAGATTAAGGGAAGTGCACTGAGGAAATTTAAATCCCTCAGGTAACAGTCTCCAAATTTCTAGAACTCACCCAAAACGGGTCTCCCTGATTTTACCTGACTTAATTAATTACGTATATTGATAGTCTATTTATTTTTGGCTCCATTGTTGTAAGAAGGGAGGCCTCACGCATTTTGGATTCTTCTGCGCTGAGAGAGGGTGACGTAAGGGTCATGGCATGAGGGACATGAGTTGCCTTTTAGAATTTAGTTGAGGGACATGAGTTGCCTTTTAGATTTCAGCTTGGTTTGAAGTCTGGTTGGGGAAGAACAGGTTGTAAAGTCATCTGGGAATGGGTTCTTCTATGAGAGTAACAAAAACCATGAGTAATGAATAAATGTTGCAGCAGCTGGAACATGTAACCGTATAGAAGTTCCCTCACCATTCTTTAATATCCTCAGTTATCAGGGCTGTCAACTTAATATTTAATTTTTTGTTTTACAGTTGTCCCTCCCCATAAGATACAGTTTATTAATTTAATGTCATCTGATCTTGCAAAATCCTTTTTCTAGTATGACCTCTGTGTCTAATAGAGAAACCTTTAATTCTGTTACTCAGGGCTGGATAATCGTACTAGCAAACACCAAGCCTACCTCTGTAGGTTAGGAATATCTGTAGGCCCTAAACTAAATTTTCTGCCTCTGGCAGCTCCTCTTAATAGTCTCTTTTTATAGTTATCAGGCATTCCTGTCTGAGAATCCTTCTTTGTAACCTCCAGTCTTACTTATTTTGGGAGGCTAACATAAAGTGTATACCTTAAAATATTAATATTTGTTTTCTTGGCCGATTCATTTAACTTTCATTTTAAATCCTAATCTTAAACATCCAGCAAATAAATTTTCACAGCCTTATATTGAGAGTACTGGGCTTTAATATCTATAACTTAATTATTATTTATCTTTTCATTAATTGGGATATGTATTATTCTGTCTGTCTTGTAGGTGATGACTTATTATCTTAAATTAACCCATGTTGTGTTATTAAAGCAACACTTCTGTAAAAGACTAACAGGGAATCTTTAGATCACTTATAAGCAAATTAAAAATAAAATTTTTTAACAAGAGTAAAAATACTTAGTTTCTGTAATAGCTACCCTGAATTTTTTGGCTGAGTTATACATTATATGCCCTGTTTGAGATCCTAGTAATCTTCACAGAAAAACAAAAGAACTTTTGAACATAACTTTAAATGAAATAAAATCTGACCTACTCCTTTTGTAGTCATTCTCACATGTAGTAAGATGGGACACAGAGCCTTATCTCAGGTAAGGCAGGCCTCTTTATAAATATTAAGTGTTTTAGTTCTAAAGCTGATCATTGTTTTTTAAATATCATTTTACAAAGTTTACATAAATTGTTTGAGGTCACATGAACATTATCTAACATCATATGACATCACATTTAAAACATGGATTAAAGAAAGGCTGAAAGATTTTAACCTTTACATATATTAGGCTCTGATTAACTTAAAAATACATTTAAATTGTTCCCCAATGAAAAAAGTAACATAAAACTTTACATATCTTATTGATAACAGGTAAATAAATCCCCAGTACATTTTTTTTACCATACAACTTCAGAATACCAGCTTGATATAATGCTCTTTAAATGTTTCTAACTTACAGACTTGTATACCTGGAAGATATGAGCACATTAATAGCATCAAAATTACATTGATATTTCTAGATTAACCAAGTTTAGCTTTTAAAGAAATGGCAGTAGAGTGCTCTAAAATAACAGTTCTTATTTAATCAGTTGTTTAATTTTTATGGTTGCTTGCTCTAGAAAAAATAAAACTTAATAAACACAATGTTATGGGTAAACTTATGTTTTCAGAAATTTTTGTCTCTTTAACACATGACTGATTTTTACAATCTGATACAGACCATAGTAAATCAATCGGGTATCTAACAAATGTACTCAAGAATGAGAAATTCCACATCAAATTTACTTTACTTATTTATTAAAATATTAGACAAATGTATTGAAGAGTGTAAACCATTTTTTTGTTGAAGGAAAAGTCCTAGAATCAAGGCATTTTAGACATTTTGTAGATATTAATATTTTATTAGATTTTTGAACACCTATAAAAACTTGTAAGCTTAAATTTAAGAACATTTATTTTTATCTGTTTATCCAATTTAAATTGAACAATTTTAATCACGTGAATTAAAGATCTTTGGATCCACTTTTTTTAAATTAATTTTTATTGTAGGTTGTTCAAAACATTACATAGTTCTTGATATATTATATTTCACACTTGATTCAAGTGGGATATGAACTCCCGTTTTTACCCCATATACAGATTGCAGAATCACATCAGTTGCACAACCATTGATTTACATATTGCCATTCTGGTGTCTGTTGTATTCTGCTGCCTTTCCTATCCTCTACTATCCCCACTCCCCCATTCCCTCCCCTCTTCTCTCTCTACCCCCTCTACTGTAATTCATTTCTCCCCCCTCATATTTTTCCTCCTTTCCCCTCACTTCCTCTTGTATGTAATTTTGTATACCCCTGAGGGTCTCCTTCCATTTACAGGAAATTTCCCTTCTCTTTCCCTTTCCCACCCACCTCTCATCCCTGTTTAATGTTAATCTTCTTCTCATGCTCTTCATCCCTACTCTGTTCTTAGTTACTCTCCTTATATCAAAGAAGACATTTGCCATTTGTTTTTGAGGGATTGGCTAGCTTCACTTAGCATAATCTGCTCTAATGCCATCCATTTCTCTCCAAATTCTATGATTTTGTCATTTCTTAATGCAGAGTAATACTCCATTGTGTAAAAATGCCACATATTTTTTATCCATTCGTCTATTGAATGGCATCTAGGTTTTGCTTCCACAGTCTTGCTATTGTGAATTGTGCTGCTATGAACATGGATGTAGCAGTGTCCCTATAGTGTGCTCTTTTTAGGTCTTTAGGGAATAGACCGAGTAGGGGAATAGCTGGATCAAATGGTGGTTTTATTCCCAGCTTTCCAAGAAATCTCCATACTGCTTTCCAAATTGGCCACACCAATTTGCAGTCCCACCAGCAATGTACAAGAGTACCTTTTCCCCACATCCTCGCCAGCACTTGTTGCTGTTTGACTTCCTAATGGCTGCCAATCTTACTGGAGTGAGATTTGCAACAAAATGAAACTGAATCCCTTACTCTCGCCATGCACAAAATTTAACTCAAAGTGGATCAAGGAACTTGATATCAAATCAGAGACATGGCGTTTGATAGAAGAAAAAGTTGGCTATGATCTACATACTGTGGGGTCGGGCTCCAAATTCCTCAATAGGACACCCATAGCACAACAGTTAATAACTAGAATCAACAAAAGGGACTTACTCAAACTAAAAAGTTTTTTCTCAGCAAAAGAAACAATAAGAGAGGTAAATAGGGAGCCTACGTCCTGGGAACAAATCTTTACTCCTCACACTTCAGACAGAGCGCTAATATTCAGAATATACAAAGAACTAAAAAAATTAGACAATGAGATAACGAATAACCCAATCAACAAATGGGCCAAGGACCTGAACAGAAATTTCTCAGAGGAGGACATACAATCAATCAATCAAGTATATGAAAAAATGCTCACCATCTCTAGCAGTCAGAGAAATGCAAATCATTCCCCCTTTTTTAATGTGTCCCTTCCAAATTTTTGATAGGGTAGGGAAAGAGCAATGAGGGAATTTTAATCCCTCAGGTAACAGTCTCCAAATTTTTAGAACTCACCCAAAATTGGATTCCTGGTTTTACCTGACTTAATTAATTACTTATATTGATATTCTATTTATTTTTGGCTCCATAGTTGTAAGACAAGAGGCGTCACTCATTTTGGCTTCTTCTGAGCTGAGAGAGAGTGACGTGAGTGGGCACAGTATAAGGGACATGAGTTGCCTTTTAGAAGTCAGTTGAGGAACATGAGTTGCCTTTTAGAAATCAGTTCGTTTTGAAGTCTGGTTGGGGAAGAACAGGTTGTAAATTCATCTGGGGATGGGTTCTTCTGTGTGAGAAACAAGAACCATGAGTACTGAAAAAATGTTGCAGCAGCTGGAACATGTCACTGTATAGAAGTTCCCTCAGCAGGCTTTAATATTCCCAGTTATCAGGACTGTCAACTTAATATTTAACATTTAGTGTTACAGTTATCCCTCTCCATAAGATACAGTTTAATGATTTAATATCATCTGATCTTGCAAAATCATTTTACTAGTATGACCTCTGTGTGTAATAGAGAAACCTTTAATTCTGTTACTCAGGGCTGGATAATCGTACTAGCAAACACCAACCCTACCTGTAGGTTAGGAATATCTGTAGGCCTTAAACTAAAAATTTCTGCCTCTGGCAGCTCCTCTTGATAGTCTCTTTTTATAGTTATCAGGCATTCCTTTCTGGGAATCCTTCTTTGTAGCCTCCAGTCTTACTTATTTTGGGAGGCTAACATAATGTGTATAAAAAAATATTATTATTATTATTAATATTATTATTTAAAATGCCCAGGAATGGCTGTATTTTGGTTTTAACTGTCTTTCCTAAGTGTTTATCATGAAACAGTCAAACTGACTTTTGTTTCTATCTATTGTTAACAGTCAGCTGAGCTTTTATGGGAGTCATTCCTGGGGAAACTTGAGAGCAGCTTCTCAGTTCTGCTAGTGCCATTTGCGCTAGGTGGGTCCAGGTCTTGCTTCACCATGTGGCTACCCTTGGAAGCATCAGGGATGTCTCCCTTCTCTGATGACTCTCCTCTTCTTAGCAAATGCACTGATTGGCTTTCTGTTCTCCAGGGGTCTCATTAATCTCCCTAATTGGGAAGATATGAGGCCCAGAGTTGCAAAGGTCTTTGAAAAGTCCCTTGTTCCCTGGATTCAGACTGACTCAGAGGGCAAGAGCCAAATATTGGTTTTCTTGTCCCTTTTCATGTAACTTTAATATAAATCCTAATCTTAATCATCCAGCAAATAAATTTTAACAGCCTTATATTAAGAGTACTGGGCTTTAATGTCTATAACTTTATAATTATTTATCTTTTTTATTAACTGGGATCTGTATTATTCTGTCTGTCTTGTAGGTGATGACTTATTATCTTAAATTAACCCATGTTGTGTTCTTAAAGCAACACTTCTGTAAAACACTAACAAGGAATCTTTAGATCACTTATAAGGAAATTACAAAATAAAATTTTTTAACAAGAGTATAAATACTTAGTTCGTGTAATAGCTACCCTGAAGTTTTAAGCTGAGTTATACATTATATCCCCTGTTTGAGATCCTAGAAATCTTGACAGAAAAAAAAAAAAAACAACTTTTGAACATAACTTAAATGAAATAATATCTGACCTACTGCTTTCGTAGTCATTCTCACATATAGTAAGATGGGACACAGAGCCTTATCTCAGGTAAGGCAGGGCTCTTTATAAAACTTAAGTGTTTTACTTCTAAAGATGATCTTTGTTTTTTTAAATATCATTTTACAAAGATTACATATATTATTTGAGGTCACATGAACATTAGTTAACACCATTTGATATCACATTTAAAACATGAATTTAAGAAAGGCTGAAAGTTTTTAAACTTTACATAGATTAGACTCTCATTAACATAAAAATACATTTAAATTGTTCCCCAATGTAAAAAGTAACATACAACTTTACATATCTTATTGATAAGAAGTAAATGAATGCCCAATATATTTTTTTACCATACAACTTCAGAACACCAGCTTGAAATAATGCTCTTTTAAAGTTTCTACCTTACAGATTCGTATACCTGAAAGATATGAGCACATTAATAGCATCACAATTACATTGAAGTTTCTACATTAACCAAGTTTAGCTTTTAAATAAATGGCAGTACAGTGCTCTAAAATAACAGTTCTTATTTAATCAGTTGTTTAATTTTTATGGTTGCTTGCTCTAGGAAAAATAAAACTTAATAAACACAATGTTATGGGTAAACTTATGTTTTAAGAATTTTTTGTCTCTTTAACACATGACTGATTATTACAATCTTATACAGACATTAGTACAAACTTATACAGACCTTAGTAAATCAATCAGATATCTAACAAAAGTACTCATGAATGAGTAATCCCATATCAAATTTACTTTACTTATTTATCAATATATTAGACAAATATATTGAACAGTGTAAACCATTTTTTTGTTGAAGGAAAAGTCTTAGAACCAAGGCATATTAGAACATTTGTAGACATTAATATTTTATTAGATTTTTGAACACCTAGAAAAACTTGTAAGCTTAAATTTAAAGACATTTATTTTTATCTCTTTATCCAATTTAAATTCAACTATTTAAATCACTTGAATTAAAGATCTTTGGATCCACTTTTTAAAATTTGTTTTTATGAGTGTTTTTGTTTTAATGAGTGCTCTTTATAAATGTTAATTTGTGTATCATATATATGATATACGGACATATGAATATATAGACATACAACACATAACAAAATTGTGCACACATAATAATAGTAAAGGCCTTGTAGCTTTTCCAGGTGAAATATCCATTGCAATGTTTCAAAAACTACACAGTTAGTCAAAGATAGAACTGGTCAGAAAAACATCATCCTAGGTCTTTAGGATCAAAATCATGAGCTCAAAAAAAAATAAAGAATCTAAGGAAAAAATAAGAGTCCTAGAAAAATTGACAGGCCATTAATTAGTAAATACCATACAATTTAATTTTTTTTAGGCCTCAGATCACTCTCCTACTGAGCTTGCAGGCCTCTTTCATTTGCCATTCAACATAAGTCCTGGCTGAGGTCTGGAAGGAGCAGGAAAAAGCTGCTATTCTGAGCAGACACCTCAGGCCTAAGGCATTTCAACCATAATTTTCAGGTTCAGATGTTGAAAATTATAATACAATTTTAAGACAAAATTCACAAAATTTTATGATACAAGTTTAAGACACAGTTTACAAAATTTTACATCTTTATATCTTGTTTTGTCAACAGATACCATACTATGATTTACTATCCTTGTCCAAATTAATGCACTGGTGGACACAGTGACATTTTCCCAGGCTACCCAATTAAAAATTGGTGGAAAAAAAAGCCTGAATGATTGGGAAGTTACTTGCCAACTTGGAAGTAGAGTTCTCTAGTTTTCCATCCTAAGTATTTAAGTTCTCTGGCATGAATTATCTGAAATCATAAACTAAACAATTTCCTAAACCCGACTTTTAACTGCAAGATTGTGCAATGCTTCAAAAACCCATTCAGATGCCAGATTGTTACAATAAAACATCATCATTTAGATACACATTCAGCTAAGATCATTCCCAAGAAATGATTTATAATATCAACACATTATTGCACATGTCTTAAAGGGCCAGAAACAAAGACACAAGACAGACTGAAAGGAGCTCCAGACTATGGCTTACAGACAGAAGCCTTTAAACCAGAGCAGATAAGAGAAAAATCTCCTACACCAGTGGCACCATAGATTTTCCCACAAGGGAACCAGATGTTTTCACAGAGGGACAACCTGAAATGTAAAATCAAGGGTCTCCATGGTGACTTTACTGTATTTAGTGTCCCCGTTTTCTTTTTCTCTTTTTTAAGAAAACAAAGATGGCAAAATCCTTACAGTGCAGGGAAGGAAGTAGGTAATTCTCTGAAGCAACAGGGCTTGGGCAGCTGCTGGAAGTCCCTCAGTCCCTCCTTTCACTTACAGGATTAGCTCTTCTTGTTCGGTTCCACCCCAAGCACGCTCCGTCTCCTAACATTTCAGTAGTCAGCTCTCAAAGAGTTCCGGGGTGTGGGGGGTACCAAAAATTGTAACTTAAAGTTTGGTTCCTGATTTTGAAGCCAATTAATACCAATTTAATAATGAGGACAGGGTTTGAGAAAAAGAAAAAGGGAGATTTACTGCTTTGCTAACAAAGGAGAAAAACAGGGGTCTCTGCCCAATGGTTGTGATTCTATCGATCTGAAGGGACAAGGGGTTTTAAGGAGTTTCACGTGTTAACCTGGGAGATACTCAGTTCTTAGGTCCCCAGCAGGCATTGCCCTCTGCAGTGGGTGTGCTCCAGGCAGCCAGCTAGGGGTTTCTCTCATCCTGCTTAACAAAGGGTATTAAAGTTCATCACAGTTCTTTAAAACACAGTCCAAATGGGTGTCAGTTTACTTGCTTTATTACCCATTTTCAGTTAAGTTTTACCACAGAAATCACACAACAAAACACACTAAAACAAACCAAAAAAAAAAAAACATATGAAACACAGAACAAAACACACAAAAAAAACAGAAAACCAGCGCAGAAACAGAAAAACAGAGGAACTATGTAACGTCTTGCTAAAGCTCTGTAATAGGAGCTCCTGCGTGCCCATTGGCACCTCTCTATGCTTTCAGAGGAATTCCCTACAGAACATAACAGAGGACAGAATGATTCTCGTTACTGTACCAGACAGGAGTATATGTGTGTCTCCCCAGGACACCACTCTGTCATCAGAAGAGATCTCCCTTAACCGGATATCAGATGTTATATAGGCGCCACTTACCTATGGAGGCCTCCTCCACCATGTGCTTGCTAATAGTTTTAGGGCGGTGGTTCACTGCAGTGCTCCCTGGACCAAAATCTCACACCAAGGCCTTGGAAATTGCCTCTCCATGCCGGAGCCCTGGAGGGAAGGCCAGCTTCAGAATTTCCAGTAGTCTGGTCTTGTGATCTATTGGGGCAGGGTCATCTCGATGGGAAACTACAAAATATTACACCAGGATGCAAGAAAAGACCACTGACTCCAATTAAAATCAAATTAAGGCAAGCTTACTATTTCAAAGTGGATCCAAAGATCTTTAATTCACGTGATTTAAATGGTTCAATTTAAATTGGATAAACTTCCTAATGGCTGCTAATCTTACTGGAGTGAGATGGTATCTTAGGGTGGTTTTGATTTGCATTTCTCTGACTGCTAGAAATGGTGAGCATTTTTTCATATACTTGTTGATTGATTGTATGTCCTCCTCTGAGAAATTTCTATTCAGGCCCTTGGCCCATTTGTTGATTGGGTTATTTGTTATCTTATTGTCTAATTTTTTGAGTTCTTTGTATATTCTGGATATTAGGGCTCTGTGTGAAGTGTGAGGAGTAAAGATTTGTTCCCAGGACGTAGGATCCCTATTTACCTCTCTTATTCTTTCTTTTGCTGAGAAAAAACTTTTTAGTTTGAGTAAGTCCCATTTGTTGATTCTAGTTATTAACACTTGTGCTATGGGTGTCCTATTGAGGAATTTGGAGCCCAACCCCACAGTATGTAGATCATAGCCAACTTTTTCTTCTATCAGACGCCATGTCTCTGATTTGATATCAAGTTCCTTGATCCACTTTGAGTTAACTTTTGTGCATGGCAAGAGAAAGGGATTCAGTTTCATTTTGTTGCATATGGATTTCCAGTTTTCCCAACACCATTTGTTGAAGATGCTATCTTTCTTCAATTGCATGCTTTTAGCCCCTTTATCGAATATAAGATAGTTGTAGTTTTGTGGATTGGTTTCTGTGTCCTCTATTCTGTACCATTGGTCCACCCACCTGTTTTGGTACCAGTACCCTGCTGTTTTTGTTACTATTGCTCTATAGTATAGTTTGAAGTCTGGTATAGCTATCACGCCTGATTCACACTTCCTGCTTAGCATTGTTTTTGCTATTCTGGGTCTTTTATTTTTCCATATGAATTTCATGATTGCTTTCTCTATTTCTACAAGAAATGCCATTGGGATTTTGATTGGCATTGCATTAAACCTATAGAGAACTTTTGGTAATATCGCCATTTTGATGATGTTAGTTCTACCTATCCATGAACAGGGTATATTTTTCCATCTTCTAAGATCTTCTTATATTTCTCTATTTAGGTTTCTGTAGTTTTCATTGTATAAGTCTTTCACCTCTTTTGTTAGGTTGATTCCCAAGTATTTTATTTTATTTGAGGATATTGTGAATGGGGTGGTTGTCCTCATTTCCATTTCAGAGGATTTGTGGCTCATATACAGGAATGTCTTTGATTTATGTGTGTTGATATTATATCCTGCCACTTTGCTGAATTCATTTATTAGCTCTAGTAGTTTCTTTGTAGACCCTTTTGGGTCTGCTAAGTATAGAATCATGTCATCTGCAAATAGTGATAATTTGAGTTCTTTTCCTATTTTTATGCCTTTAATTTCTTTCATCTGTCTAATTGCTCTGGCCAGTGATTCGAGAACTATGTTGAACCGAAGTGGTGAGAGAGGGCATCCTTAAAATTTGTTTTTATGAGTGCTTTTTTTATTATGAGCGCTCCTTATATATGTTAATTTCTGTATCATATATATGATTAAGAATATATATATATATAGACATACAACAAATAACAAAAGTGTGCACACATAATAATAGTAAAGGTCTTGTAGCTTTTAGCAGGTGAAATCTCCATTGCCATGTTTTAAAAACTCCACAGTTGGTCAAAGATAGAACTGATCAGAAAAACATTAACCTAGGTCTGTAGGATCAAAATTATGAGTTAGAAAAATTAAAGGATCTAAGGAAAAAAATAAGAGTCCTAGAAAAAATAACTGACCAGTAATTAGTAAATACCATACTATTTACTTTTTTTTTTTCCTTAAGCCTCATATCAGTCTCCTACTGATCTTGCAGGCTTCTTTCATTTGCATTTCAATCTAAGTCCTGGCTGAGGTCTGGAAGGAGCAGGAAAAAAGTGCTATTCTGAGCAGACACCTCAGGCCTAACGCATTTTAACCATAATTTTCCAGATAGGATGTTGAAAATTTTGATACAAGTATAAGACAAAATTTACAAAATTTTATATCTTTACATCTTGTGTTGTCAACAGATACCATACTATGATTTACTATCCTTGTCCAAATTAATGCACTGGTACACACAGTGACATTTTCCCAGGCTACCCAATTAAAAATTGGTGAAAAAAAAAGACTGAATGATTGGAAAATTTCTTGCCAACTTGGAAGTAGAGTTCTTTAGTTTTCCATCCTAAGTATTTAAGTTCTCTGGCATGAATTATCTGAAATCATAAACTAAACAATTATCTCAATCTGACTTTTAACGGCAAGATTCTGCAATGCTTCAAAAACCCAATAAGCTACCAGATTGTTACAATAAAACATCATCATTTAGACACACATTCAGGTAAAATCATTCCCAAGAAACAATATATAATATCAACACATTATTGCACATGTCTTAAAGTGCCAGAAACAAAGACACACGACAGACAGAAAGGAGCTCCAGACTATGACTGACAGACAGAAGCCTTTAAAACAGAGCAGATAAGAGAAAAATCTCCTACACCAGTTGCACCACAGATGTCCCCACAAGGGGACCAGATGTTTTCACAGAGGAGCATCCTGAAATGTAAAATCAAGGGTCTCCATAGTGACTTTCCTGCATTTAGTGTCCCCTTTTTTTCCCTCTTTTTTAAGATGACAGAGGTGGCATTATCGTTAAATTGCAGGGAAAGACCTAGGGAATTCTCTGAAAAAATAAGGCTTCAGCAACTGCTGGGAGTCCCTCAGTCCCTCCTTTTACTTACAGGATTTGCTCCTCTGTTTCAGTTCCACCACAAGCATGCTCCATCTCCTAACATTTCTGTAGTCAGCTCTCAAAAAGTTCCAGGGTGCGGGTGGGTTATCAAAATTTGTAACTTAAAGTTGGGTTCCTGAACTTGAAGCCAATTAATGCCAATTTAAAAATGAGGACAGGGTTTTGAGAAAAAGAAAAACGAAGGTTTATTGCTTTGCTAACAAAGATAAACACAGGGACTCTGCCAAAAGGTTGTGACTCTCTTTATCTGGAGGGACAAGGGATTTTAAAGGAGTTTCACTTATTAACCTGGGAGATACTCAGTTCTTAGGTCCCCCGCAGGCACTGCCCTCTGCAGTGAGTGTGCTCCAGGCAGCCAGCTAGGGGCTTCTCTCATACTGCTTAACAAACGGGTGTAAAGTTCAATGCAGTTCCTTTAAACTCAGTCCAAAGGGTGTCAGGCTTACTTGCTTTATTTTCATGTCCGATATCCTTAAGTTTTCACCACAGAAATCACACAACAAAATGCACAAAAACAAACAAACAAAAAACATATAGAACACAGAACAAAACAACAACAACAAAAAAAAAAAAAAAAAAAAAAAAACCAGAAATCCGGCGCCGAAACAGGAAAACAGAGAAGCAATGCAATGTCTTCCTAAAGCTCCCCGTAGGAGCGCATGCGTGCCCGTTGGCACCTCTCTACCCTTCCAGATGAATTCCCTAGAGAACAGAACAGATGACAGAATGATTCTTGTTACTGTCCCAGACAGGAGTATATGTGAGCCTCCTCAGTCCACCTCTCTGTCATCAGAAGAGATCTCCATTAACCGGATATCAGATGTTATAAAGGCACCAATTACCTATGGATGCCTCCTCCACCAGGTGCTTGCTAATAGTTTTAATGCGGTGGTTCACTGCAGTGCTCCCTGAACTGAAGGCTAACTCCAAGGCCTTGGACCATCTCAAGTTGCACAAACCCTAGAGTTGCTCTCAAGCTTGGAGCCCTGGAAGGAAGGCCAACTTCAGAATTTACAGCAGTCTGGTCTTGTGATCTTGTCCGGCAGGGTCATCTCACTGGGGAACTCCAAAATATTAGACCAGGAACGCATGTAAAGACCACTGACTCCTAGTAAAATCAAATTAAGGCAAGCTAATTATTTCAAAGGGAAAGGCTACCTCTCCCTCCCAAAATGGCGGGAGCAAGACAGCAAACCCACCTTTCCTATAGCCCAGCTATATAGCCCAGAAAGATGCACAAAAAGGGGGTTACAGATAACAGAACTTTAACAAGCATCACACTAACGGTAGTTTACATTTTTTTTTAAGCTCACCCCAACATCAGAAATTATGAGGACCATTAGAGCCTCAGAGACTCGTTGTCTGGCCAGGGAAAGAAAATATTTATGAGGTGTCACTAAAGTTTCAGAGAGGGCTGCAATCTGGTCAGAGAGCCAGGCATGGGTGAGTTTAAGGCATGGGCAAACATTCCAAGCAGGTTCAGAATTTGCAGTAATTTATAATAAAGCCAAAATTATCTTTTCATGGCTTTCTGGCAAGTGGGCTCCCAATTTTAATAAATGATCAGGTTGGGTCTATCAACCCTGTCCCTTACTTTTGGAAACTCCCCTTCCACATCCAAGCTTGTGAACTCCTGAGCATTTTCCATTCCAGATATGTATTCACATATTTTCTAACTCTTCTCCTCTAATTGTGTATTACTTGGGGCGAATGTAATGTCAAGGCATTGTTCTGGATGAGAATGGGAAGATTTTTTGCATACACATTGGATTCATTATCTAATTTTTCATTCGAAATACTTAATCCCTGACACTAAAACCTACCCTACTGGACTCTGACTACTAATGCAAATATGATGGAGATAAATTACCCCAACAAAATAGAAATACAAGCAGTTCAGAGGAGGCATGGTGCATAGTTGGACTTGCCTTTTGCATTATGTAGTGTAGGAGTTATAAATCTAGCAAATTTTCAATTTAAATAGTTCTCCATGTGTTTGAAAGTTAACAAATATTTGAATTCCTGTCTCCCTTTCTCTGTAGCCTATTCAGCACATGTATTTTTATATGCACATATCAAATCCTACCTGGTACCACACGTACATTCTTGTGAGGTGGATGAATTGGCAGATACAATTTGTGAGAATAGATCACTCATTCTAAACGCTGTTGGAACTGAAAATTCAACCTATGGGTGAGCTTCATAGTTGAACAACATTATACATAAACCCATGTTCAGTAAAATGAATATTTTTGGATCTTTGGATGATATATATTTCATGATTAATTTAGATTGCCATATATATTGCTACTTTTTAATGTCTGTGTGTGTGTGTTTTATATATATATATATATATATATATATATATATATATATATATATACTCTCCAGATTTTTCAAAATATGAAATATATGTGTCTTATTATACACTCCCTAAATTCATTCATATTCATATATGTGGATTTATGATCAACTTTTCACAAGATTATTATCAGAAATATTCATCCACCTGAAATACATATTTGTTTCCTAGTACTGAAAACAAACTTCAGTGAATGGTGCACACAAATCCTAATATTTCTACAGTAACTCACCCAGTTTAACATCAATGCGTATAGATTCCTATGGGACATGAAGTGTATTTTGACGTTCATTTTTATTCAACTCTGGTACATTACTATTTCTTCAGTGAATGCACATCATAGGATAAATATTTCATCCACAATTTATCAAATTGATAGGCATTTGTTTCACTTTCAATCACTTCCTGATTCAGAACACATGTATTCCTTAATGTTTCTTGACTGCTCGTTTCATGAGACTTCTTTCCAAACACATTATTTTCAATTTCCATTATCGCTTTGAAGCAAATCTCACACACCCGTCTTGATAAACCATTAAAGTAATATTACCATTATATGTATAATTGGTTGGAATTAATGATTGTATATCAATATAAGATTTTCTGCATATTTTCAGATATAAATTCAATCGATTATTTAAAGTGTAATCAGTTATATTATTTATTCACAGTATGGTCTCTTCATGCATTATCTCTACATACATAGACACAGGGTACACCTCTTTGTACTCCCAATATTAATTTATATGTCTTCAAAATATTGCTCCCAGAAATGGTGGAAGAAATACTCTGTCAACTGATGTACATAAACATTTTATCACAGTAATATTCTGGACACAAAATGCAAAGTTCACACTTATGATTGTACCAAAGACTAAATGGAATGTAAACATGGATTACTAAAAAAATCCATGTCCAATTTGGCTAATGCTCTCAAATGTCAATCCTATTAATGATTACATATTTGTTTCTTCCTAAGATTATATATTCAAATTCAACCCTGTTGAAAATATCTAATACTATCACTCACTTTATACTTTGTCTGATTTCATAATGTCTCTATAGATATCTGCTTTCCTACATATTTTCCCCAGTTCATCATTGTGACTCATTCTTCACAGGTGCTGACATTGACATTCACTCACTAACCGAAACCCTGTTGCTAAAGAACTTTTGGTCCAATTCCTATACTCACTCTTTTTTCTAAACTTACTTACTATCTTCCTAATCCACCTACTGTCCCCTTTTGACTGGATATTCTCTTCGACATTCAATCATCCAAGGTACAAGGTCCTATGCCATTTTATATCGATTTATCTGAGACATCTGTGCAGAACATAATTCAAAGCTAAGTGTCACAATCAAAGGCCCAATTCCCTTCTGGGCTTCAAATCTTACCTAGATTTCTGTTTTCATACTTACATTTCACCTATTTATTCTTGTAAATATCGCAGATTCCCAATACCATTATTCATCCTGCAGAATGATTCCTAACTCAAATCGAATATGTTATTAATCCTAACCATACACTCTTCCATCAATCTAACTTTACAAAAGAGTAAGGACACAGTTTGTCTTACAATACAGGAATGTAGGGGATCTTCCACCTGCTGAGAACCTCAAAGGTCCTTACATAAATGATCCCTGGAGAAGATGTTGACAGCTATGGAGGACCTGAGAGAGAAAAATTCATTTTCCATGGAAAACAACCAGGTCAAAATGAAGGGATGTGTCTGAATCAGCCTCTCTCTTCTTAATGTAGAGTAGTTGGACCAAATCAGGCATGTGTGGAGAGCTGTTCCCGGGTGCCGATTTTTGATATACAATTCTTAGCTTGAAGTGTCACAGTAAGTAGGGGCAGGCTCCATCTCATGGGAACCTAGGAAGCAACTTTTAGGACAAAGTGTTTGCCAAGGCAGTGACCTCATTCAGTTTCTGAATGAAGTGACCTACCTCACTTCTTTGGTGATGGAACTCTCTGAACTGGGGATCCAAGAAGCCAGGCACCCAGAGTCAGTCCCAGTCCCAGTCCCAGTGGGCTCACATGTTTGTATTTACCAAGGACAGAGTCAGACATTCTTGGTACCTACTGATGTGAGGATGGCCAAATGCCAGGAGAGCTCTGAAGAGGGCCAGTTCATGAGAAAGCAGGCAGTGTCTCACCACTGGTTCCTGAAAACTTCACTGAGTTGGTCAAGGAGACCAGATCTGAGAGAGTTTCCCAATACTATTATTCATGCCGAAGAATGATTCCTAACCCAAATTGAACATGTTATTAAACCTAACATACACTGTTCCCTCAATCTAACTTTACAGAAGAGCGGGGACAGTGTTGGTCTTACAATACAGGAATGTAGGGGATCTTCCACCTGCTTAGAAACTCAAAGGTCCATGCAGAAATCATTCCTGTAGAAGATGTAGGCAGCTATGAAGGACTTGAGAGAGCAAAAGTCATCTTCCATGGCAAACAACCTGGTCAGGATAAAGGATTGTATCTGAATCAGCCTCTCTCTTATTAATGTAGAGAAGATGGATCAAACCAGGCCTGTGTGGAGAGCTATTCCTGAGTGCCTATGGTTTATATACCATTCTAACTTGTGAAAGTGTCACAGGAAGTAGGGGCATCCTCCATCTCAAGAGACCATAGGAAGCAACTGTTAGGACAAAGTGGTTGCCAAGGGAGTGACCTCTTTCAGTTTCTGAAGGAAGTGACCTCACGTCACTTCCTTGGTGTTGGAACTCTCTGAACTTGGGATCCAGGAAGCCAGGCACCCATTGCCAGTCCCAGTCCTACTCCTAGTGCTTTGGATTTACCAGGGACAGAGTCAGTCTTTCATGGTACCTACTGATGTGGGGATGGCCAAATGCCAGAAGAGCTCTGAAGAGGGGCCTTTCCTGAGAAAGCAGGTAGTGGCTCATGCTGGCTCCTGAAATCTTCGCAGAGTTGGCCACGAAGACCAGATCTGAGACAAGACAGGCTATTTTGGGGGAACATAGTATGACCCACCAGTCAGAGAATACTCCAGATAGTCACAGATGTACTTGGGGGAAGCAGGTGCCTTTGTGGGTGTTGGTGTGGGATTCTTTTTTTGTCTCATGTTCTGAGAATAGGTTAACCAGTACCCTGGTTATTAATTGGTAGTTACATTATGCTTATAGACCCCAGAACTCAGGACAGGTAGAAAAAATAAATAGAACCATTAAATAGACCTTTACGAAATTACTCTTAGAGACCTGCATAAAAGATTGGACTATGCTCCTGCCTTATCCACTGTTTCATGCAAGAAATACTCCCTCTGTTTCTTTGTGTAACCTCACCACCTGTGAAATTCTCTATGGTGCCCTTCCTCCAGTAAGGGACCTAACCCCAACTCTAAGACCTAAGGATCCCTTCCACACCCCCTAGCTTGACAGACTTAAAGCTCTTGAAAGAACTCATTGATATCTGTTCAAACAGCTGGCCACGGCCTACCAAACTGGGGACAAGGGGACTCCACTTCAATATAATGTAAGAGACTTCATCTACATAAGAAGACATCAGGTTTCATTCCTGGAACCCCGATGGAAAGGAACATACCAGGTACTACTTATAACACCTACATCAGTAAATGTATACGGAATCAATTCCTGGATCCATGCCTTTCATCTCAAGCCTGCGCTCTGTCCAGACTCTTGCTGGAAACTGGAAATGACTAGCAACCATTTCAAATTGTGTATTCACCATATGAATAAGGCTATAGACTCTCCCCTTGGCCACCAGTAGTCCTAAACCTCATCAGGTGGTTCATCAGCGATGGCTGATCACAAATCCTACTAGAGAAGAAGTATGGTCTCTCTCGCTTACAGCCCCCATAGGGACCTGGTGGCCATCTCTCCACCCAGACATTTGTCAGCTGGCTATAGGTTTTTCCTATTGGGATATATCTGATAAAGTGGATCCCACTAAAATTCTATTAAATACCTTCTGTATCATCGATAATGGAAACAAACATTATGGATGTAGGGACACGCGAGCAAGATGCAGGTTGGCTAGCCCAGATTACTATGTTTGCATGGCAGACTATCAAAGCCACAAAGAGCCATGGCTGTGAGGGGAAAAAGCCAACTTCTTCTGTAAGTCATGGGGATGTTAGCATACAGGGACTGCCTGGTGGAACCCAAACTCCCCATCAAATTCAGTACACAGCATTGGCCATATTACCAATTAGACAACCAAAACCGATGGACCCCAGAAGGCTCTCTAGATCCTCAAATTATGCATGACATTTTTAACTTCTACAAGTGATCAAAAGGGTGGAAGGAGATTCCCCTATGTGAAGACCTTTTCCCTCCTTCACTCACGTCCTGAACTATGCTTCTCCAATAGATCCTAACCCTCAGCCTTCTGCTCCAGACTCTCTGCTTTCACTCCCACCTGAGCAACCTGATTTCTCCCCTCCATTTACTAGATCAAAAAACCAAACCTCGGCCGGTTCTCAGACAATTGCGCCCTTGCTGAGGTATCAGGTACTGAGGTACCCCTCCACCCACTCAGTCCTCTTTTCTCCAGTAAGTGCCCAGAGCAGGTCCCATCAGGTCCTCTTACCAGCTAACCCAAAGCTCAAACCAGCTGAGGAGATCCCTCAGACCACTATCCAAGATGTAATGAAAGTGACCTTTAAAGTTGCCTTGTCATCACTGAAAACAGGTTACTAAGAATTTAAAGTCCCTCACAGGCTTTTTGGGATACTCACTCCTGTCGTCCCCTCTGCTCTACCTGTTCTACTGCTCAAGTTTTTGTTGCCAGGAAAATCACAAACCCCTTTCCCAATATTCTTTTACATCTCTCCTTCCTAATTCTCAGATAAACGGAGCTGCTCTCAGCCTTGCTTTCCACGTCTTGCCCCTCTTCACCAGGCCCACAGAAAAGTCTTATATGACCTTTTCCAGAAGTCTTCACCATTGCTGATTTAGGACTTTCAGCAAAAGAGTCCCTATAAAAGAATTCAATGTAGATAAACTCCGTGTTTTCATGTCGCCCTGTTCTACTTGGCCAGCGGCTGGAAAAATCAGCACTCCTAAGCTAGACACCCCCTTACGAGTTTTTCACAAAATAAGTGAACAAGGCCTCTGGCCTTGAGCTGGGGATTCACAGAGATGGCTACAATTCTAAGTAAAGAAGTTACCAACTAGGCTCCATGGTAACAGCTGGCAGGGAGAAAAAAAAGAGAAAAGAAAAAGCTCTCCCTGTCCCAAGTGTCCTTGAAAAGTTAACTTGCTGAGAACAGAGGAAAAAATAACAGAAACAAAAACTGCTTTTTGTGAACTTCTGCAGACTGTGAACTTCTGAGCCCCTTCCCTTACATGTTGGGTACAAATTCTGAAACTACCTAAACTTGGGGTTCAGAAGATTAATTGATTACAACAGAAGCAATACCCTCTAAATCCGTTTGCAACCAAATAGGGCTGTTTCCCTGTCTTCGGTGCTATCTTAGATTCCTTTCCTTTTCCGTACCTACAACAGTATAATTCTATATACTTAAACATTGTTTATGTTTTCATGAAATGGTCAACAGATGTGATTAATTATGTAATGGTGCAGATGTTTCCCAGAGTGTTCTAGGATGATGCATGTTCATTTAAAGATCAAATCGGAGGGCATACAACCTGTTTCCACCGGGAACCTGTATCTCTCACTTTAGCCATCCTATTAGGAATAGGAGTTGCTGCAGGAGTGAGCACAGGAACCCTAGTCCATGGGACACAACAAATGACCCAATTAGAAGCAGCAATAGACCAAAAATTAAAGATAATAAAACCTCCATCACAGCTTTACAGGAATGTTTAACCTCTCTCTCTCTGAAGTTGTTTTACAGAACAGGCGAGGGTTAAACCTTCTCTTCATGAGAGAAGGGGGACTTTGTGCTGCATTGAGGGAAGAAGGTTGTTTTTATGCCGACCATACTGGAGTTGTATAAGAACCTATGAGTATATTAAGAAAATGCCTTTAAGAGTGTCAACGAGACAGAGAGGCCCAAAAAGGGTGGTTTGAGTCTTGGTTCACACAGTCCCTCTGGTTAACTATGCTTTCATAAGCCCAGGCCTGTCCATTAATAATCCTCATATTATTGCTAACTGTAGGACCCTGTTGGCTCAACCATGTAGTTTCCTTTCTCGAAGCTCAAATTGGACAATTTAAACTTATGGTAATCAGACAACAATATACCCCACTAGGAGACATAAAATGTGACACCCTTCAATGATCACTTTCATGATTAAAAGTAACCAGAAGAAGAATTGGGGAATAAAAAGTTAATAAAATAGGTACTTGTCACTTCCTATTTTTCTGTATGCTTAATAAAACACTGTTGAAATCTTGAGAACTGTTTGCTAATCTTGTTCCCAGAATGTGCTGTCCCCAACTGCCAAACTGCAGAATGTACTCCATCATCCCGTTGAAAGCAAACTGCCCACTCTCCCTGACGCATCAATAAATTTCCCTCCCTGCCCTCTCCAAGGAAAGTATATAAGCTCTGTTTAAGCTGTTCTCAGGACTCTCTGCTCTATTCAAGTGAGCTCTGAGCCCCAGCATGCTGGACCCTCAATAAACCCTTTGTTGTTGCATGAGACAGTCTCTTGGTGGTCTCTTCCTCCTATGCCTGCCCGACCATTACAATATTCCAACTCTATATTCTTATAAATATCTCAGGTTCCCAATACCATTATTCATCCAGCAGAATAATTCCTAACCCATATCAAACATGTTATTAAACATAACCATACACTCTTCCCTCAATCTAACTTTACAGAAGAGCAGGCACAGAGTTGGTATTACAATACAGGAATGTAGGGGATTGTTCATCTGCTGAGAACCTCAAAGATCCATGCAGATATGATCACTGGAGAAGATGTAGGCAGCTATGAAGGACCTGAGAGAGCAAAAGTCATCTTCCATGGAAAACAACCTGGTCAGTATGAAGGGTTGTGTCTGAATCAGGCTCTCAAATTTTAATGTAGAGAAGATGGACCAAACCAGGCCTGTTTAGAGAGTTGTTCCCGGGTGCCTATGGTTGATATACCATTCTAACTTGTGAAACTGTCACAGGTAGTAGGGGCAGCCTGCATCTCATGGGACCCTTGGAAGCAAATGTTAGGACAAAGTGGTTGCCAAGGCAGTGACCTCATTCAGTTCCTGAAGGAATTGACCTCACCTCACTTCCTTGTTGATGGAACTATCTGAACTTGGGATCCAGGAAGCCAGGCACACAGAGCCAGTCCCAGTCCCAGTCCCAGTGGTCTCACTTGTTTGGATTTACCAAAGACAGAGTCAGTCTTTCTTGGTACCTACTGATGTGAGGATGGAAAAATGCCAAGAGAGCTCTGAAGAGGGGCCTTTCCTGAGAAAAAGGTAGTTGCTCAATGCTGGCTCCTGACAACTTTACAGAGTTGGCTAAGGAGGACAGATCTGAGAGAGAACATGCCATTTAAAGGGAACATACTCTGGCCCACTAGTCAGAGGACACTCCAAATAGTCTCAGAATTACTTATTGAAAGGAGGTGCCTTTATGGGTGTAGGTGTAGGTTTGTGGTTTTCACTTGTTCTGAGAATAGGTATCAAAGGCGGTTCGTTTGGATTGAGTGAACTCTTTCTGGTAAGTACTTTGACAAGGCGAGTGTTTTTATGTCTGTATATAAAACGGTGTTCGTGGTTGTAGACATAAGAAGAGAGAATGCATCAATGGATGTGTCCTGTCTAGTAGAAAGCTTGCCAGCCTTCATACTGCCCAATTTATGAATGGACTGCTACTTGACTTATGGATGGGCAACATCTGCTATCCTCCAAAGTTCCTGTTTTCTTCCTGAATTCTGGCCTCTCTAAAGAATAGGCTCATGCTTTTGTGCCCAAGATATGTACCACCTCCAAGCTCTGTGACATGGACATGTACTGGATACCTGAAGGGAATGACGAGCTTCTTAGAAAACTCAGATATCAGTATGACCAGTAAAGTCTCAGTGGAGAAAGCCTGCTTTGTGCCTTTTGCTTACCTATTGTTTTATTGCCCTGAATGTCAGGAAGGTCTCTGCCTCAGGCCTCCCCTTTGTGAAGCCTGAATAAAAGAGTTCTCAAATTGAAATGAATGGGCATCACCTGTGGCTCTGTGCTTAATTGCTTTGGAAAGGGATGTGTCTGAATCAGCCTCTTGGCACTGTGTGAGGCTGTGGCTTAGATTCTCAGCACTAGATGGACCAAAGAAATATCTCATGTGTGCATCCAATACAAAAATGGCTAAAAGAGCAGATATTGTAGATGAAGTCTCTCGCCTTCCTATGTAAAGTTCCTGACCTCCATTAAGTGAGAATAGTGATACTTTGGGTCAAATGAGATATTTAAAGCCCTGTAGAGGCTAGCCTATAGGTGCATGGGTTTTCTCATGATTCCAGTTCACATAAAGAATCTAAACCGCACAGTAATTTGGCCTCAAATTGGAGAAGCAAAGCAGCATTAACGGCATGCCTATTTGATCACTCTTGGTTAACAGGAAGGGTGTCTAGGCCACACAGACTTTAGGAAAATGAGGGAAAAAGGGAGCTTATTTTGGACACTGTTGTGGGCTGCGCCCCTCATGGAAACCTGCTACCAGAGGTAATGATTAGTGTCTATATGGAAGAAGATGAGGGCCATGTGGGAGTGTTTTGGTTTTAATTGTGGACATTTGTATCGTGGTTGGAAGAGATGACTGGGTCCACCTGGGCTTGAACTCTGGTGTGACTCCCATTAGAGACTGAGTTCTGGAACTGACCTCAGAGCAGTATTGCCATAAATTTTGTCGGGATTTTATTAGGCCACGCATGAGAGTGACTCTTGGAAACTGAGATCTAAGGCCGTGTGGATTTCCACAGAGCACTGGGAATCTCAGCCAGGATATAACATGATTTTATTTTTAAAGACTTGGCAGCCATAGTTGAGAGTCAAAACACACATGGAACTCACATTGTAGACCTCAATGGGTCTGGCTTCATGTGACCTTTTGGCCACTCTTTGGGAAGACTTGCCAGTGAGAGTTCTTCAGAGCATTCATTGAAATGAGCTTCCTCACCATTTAATGGTTCCTGAATTAATTGAAACCCATAGTGCCTCCAACTTCATCCTTGAAAAATGGCTAGATAAATACCATGAAATTTTTGAAATTCCCATGACCAGGTGGCACTGGAGAAACTTTGGATGTCCTGTTGCTGATCATGAGTATACCAGACGGTGCCTTGATTGACTGGGTTTCATGAAAATGGTGTAGATCAGATATGCCAGTAAGTTGGAGCCTGCTGAGCAGTGGGCCTAGAGCAATGTTGGGCAGGTGTGTGACACAAAATATGCGCTGGGGCCATTTCGATCTGCCATTGGCTTCCAAATGCCTTGTGACTGACAGGATGCAGCCAGCAGACCCTTATTTGTAAAGGCATCTTGTTATATGGAGAGTTTTGACCCTGTCCCTTACTTTTGGAAACTCCTCTACCACCTCCAAGTTTGTGAACTACTGATCATATTCCATTCCAGATTTGTATTCTCAGAATTCCTAACTCTTTTTCCCTAATTGTGTCTTACTTGGGGTGAAAGTATTGTCAAGGCATTGTTCTGGATGAGAGTGGGAAAAATTTTGTGTAGCACATATTTGCATACACATTGGATTCATTTTCCAATTTTCCATTCAGAATACTAAATCCCTGACACTAACATATACCCTATTAGACTCTGACTACTAATCCTAATATGGTGGAGTAAAATAACCCAAACGGAATAGAAATACAAGCAGTTCAGAGAAGGCATGGTGTGTAGTTGGAATTGTCTTTTGCATTATATTGGGTAGAAGGTATAAACTAGTTAATTTTTTTATTGAAAGAGTTCTCCATGTGTTTTTAAAGTAAACAAATGTATGAATTCGTGTCTCCCTTTCTCCGTAGCATATTCAGCACATGTATTTTTTATATGCACATACAGAATCCTACCTGGTACCACTCGTACAATCTTGTGAGGTGGCTTACTTGGCAGATACAAATTGCGAGAAGACATCACAGCTCCTAAACACTGTTGGAACAGAAAATTAAACCTATGGGTGAGCTTCCTAGATGAACAACATTATACATAAATCCATGTTCAGTAAAATGAATATTTTTGCATCTGTGGATGATTTATATTTCATGGTGAATTTCGATTGGCATATATATTGCTACTTTTTAATGTCTGTGTGTATATATATATATATATATATATATATATATATATATATATATATACAGTCTCCAGATTTTTCAAAATATGAAATATATGTGTCTTATTACACACTTCCTAAATTCATTCATATTCATGTATGTGGATTTATAATCAAATTTTCACATGATTATTCTCAGAAATATTCATCCACCTGAAATACATATTTTTTCCTACTAGTGAAAACTAACTTCAGTGAATGTTGCATACAAATCCTAATATTTCTAAAGTAACTGACCCAGTTTAACATCAATGCGAGTAGATTCCAATGGGACATGCTGTGTGTTTTGACGTTCATTTTTATTCAACACTGGTACATTATGATTTCTTCAGTTTATGCACATCATAGGATATATTTTTCATCCACAGTTTCGCAAATTTATAGGCATTTGTTTCACTTTCAATCAATTCCTTCTTCAGAACACATGTATTCATCCATGTTTCTTGACTGGTCTTTTCATGAGACTTCTTTACAAAACACATTATTTTCAATTTTCATAATCATTTTTGAAGCGAAACTCAGACACCGTTCATGATAAACAATAACACTAATATTAACAATAGATGTATAACTGGTTGGAATGAATGATTTTATATCAATATAAGATATCTTAAATATTTTCAGATATCAATTCCATCCATTATTTAAAGTGGAATCAGCTATATTATTTATTCACAGTGTGGTCAATTCATGCATTATCTCTATATTCATAGACACAGGGCACACCTCTTTGTACAACCAATACTTATGTATATGTCTTCTAAATATTACTGCCAGAAATGGTGTAAGAAATACTCATGTCACCAGATCTACATACACATTTTATCACAGTAATATTTGGGACACAAAAAGTAAATGTCACACTTATGATTGTACCGGAGTCTGAATGGAAAGTGAACATGGATTACTAAAAACATTCCTGTCCATGTTGCCTAATCCTCTCAATTATCAATCCTGTTGGTGACTACATATTTGTTTCTTCCAGAGATTATATATTCAAACTCTACCCTGTTGAAAATGCCTAATCATATCACTCACTTTATACTTTGCCTGATTTCATTATGTCTCTATTGATATGTGGTTTCCTACATATTTTCCCCAGTTCATCATTGTGACTGACCCTTCACATGAAGTTATGTTTACTTTCACTCTCTAACCAAAACACTATTGCGATAGAACATGTATTCCAAATCCTATATTGACACTTCTTCCTAAACCTACTATCTACCTAATCCTACCGACTATCCGTTTTTGACTGGATGTTCTCTTTGACATTCAATCATCCAAGGTACAAGGTTCTATGCCATTATATATCTATTTTTCTGAGACATCTGTGCACAATGTAAATCAAAATTAAGTATCCCAATCAAGGGCCCAATGCCCTCTAGGCTTCAAAATTACCTAGATTTCTGTTTTTATTCATATATTTAACCTCTATATTTTTATAAATATCGCAGGTTCCCAATACCATTATTCATCCCGCAGAATGATTCCTAACCCAATTCAAACATTTTATTAACCCTAAGAATACACTGTTCCCTCAATCTAAATTTAATGAAAAGCAGGGACAGAGTTGGTCTTATAAGACAGGAATGTAGGGGATCTTCCACCTGCTGAGAACTTCAAAGATCCATGTAGAAATGAACCCTGGAGAAGATATAGTCATCTATGAAGGACCTGAGAGAGCAAAAGTCATCTTCCATGTCAAACACCCTGGTCAGGATGAAGGGATGTGTCTGAATCAGCCTCTCTCTTCTTAATGTAGAGGAGAAGGACCAAACCAGGCCTGTGTGGATAGCTATTCCCGGGTTCCTAAGGTTGACATACCATTCTAACTTGTGAACATTTCAGAGGAAGTAGGGGAACCCTCCATCTAATGGGACCCTTGGAAGCAACTATTAGGACAAAATGGTTTACAAGACAGTGAATTCATTCAGTTCCTGAAGGAAGTGACCTCACCTCACTTCCTTCGTGATGGATCTCTCTGAACTTGGGATCCTGGAAGCCAGGCACACAGAGCCAGTCCCAGTCCCAGTCCCAGTGGGCTCACTTGCTTGGATTTACCAAAGACAGAGTCAGTCTTTCTTTGTTCCTACTGATATTATGATGCCAAAAGCAAGGAGAGCTCTGAAGAGGGGCCTTTCCTGAGAAAGCAGGTAGTGGCTCAAAATTCCCTTCTGACAACTTAAAAGAGTTGGCCAAGTAGACCAGATCTGAGACAGGACAGGACATTTCGGGGAAACATTGTATGGCCCACCAGTCAGAGGACACTCCGTAGAGTCACAGACCTACTTGGGGGAAGGAGGTGACTTTGTGGGTGTGGTTGTGGGTTTATGATTTTGTCTCATCTTCTGAGAATAGGTAGGAAAGGCGGTTAGTTTTTTTTTTTTTTTTTTTTTTTTGGAGTGTACTGTTTCTAGTAAGTCGTTTGACAAGGCGAGTGTTTCTATGTCTGTGTATTCCACTGTGTCCGTGGTTGTATACATTAGAAACGAGAATGCATCAATGTATTTGTCCTGTCTAGTAGAAAGCTTCCCAGCATTCAACCTGCCCAATTTATGAATGGGTTGCGGCTTTCCTTAAGGATGGGCAACACCTACTATCTTCCTAATTACCAATTTTCTTCCTGAATTCTTTCCAATCTCCAGAATTGGCACATGTTTTTTGGTCCAAGATATGTACCACCTCCAAGCTCTGTGACATGGCCATGTACTGGATATCTGCAGGGAATGGCGAGCATCTCAGAAAACTCAGATATCAGTGTGACCAGTAAAGTATCAGTGGAGAAACCCTGCTTTGGGCCTTTTGCTTACATAATGTTCTGTTGCCCTTAATTTCAAGAAGTTCTTTGCCTCAGGCCACCCCTTTGTGAAGCCTGAGGAAAACAGTTTTCAAATGGAAATGAATGGGTATCACCTGTGGCCCTTTGCTTTATTGCTTTGGAAAGGGATGTGTGTGATTTAGCCTCTTGGCCCTGTGTGAGGCTGTGGCTTAGATTCTCAGCACCTGATGGATCTAAAGAAAGATCCCATGTGTGCATCCAAAACCAAAATGGCCAAAAGAGCAGTCCTTGTGGATGACGTCTCGCCTTCCTCTGTGAGGTTCCTGACTTCCATCAATAGGGATCCTTTGGGTCAGAGGAGTTCTCCAAAGCCCTGCAGAGGTGCTTGGGTTTTCTCATGACTCCAATTCACATAAAGAATCTTAACCTCTGAGTCAGTTGGCCTCAAAGTAGAGAAGCGGTGTAGTCTTCACAGCATGCCTATTTCATCACGCCTGGTTCACAGAAAGTATGTCCAGGCCACCCTGACTTTAGCAAATGAGTGGCAAGGGAGCTTATTTTGGACACTGTCTTGGACTGCGCTCCTCATGAAAACCTCCAGCCAGAGGTTATGATGAGTGTCTATATGGAAGAAAATGAGGACCATGTCGAAGTGTTTTGGTTTTAATTGTGGTCATTTGTGTGTCAGTTGGAAGAGATAACTGTGTTCACCTGGGCTTGAACTGTTGTGTGATTCCACTTAGAGACTGCTTTCTGGAACTGACCTCAGTGAAGTATTGCCATGAATTGTTTTGAGATTTTAGGAGGCCACGCATGAGATTCGCTCTTGGTATCTGTGATCTAGGCCCAGGGTGGCTTTGCACAGAAAACTGGGAATCTTTGCAAGGATATCACATGATTTTATTCTGAAAGACTTGGCAGCCATCGATGAGAGTCAAAACACACATGGACCTAACATTGTAGACCTCAATGGGCCTTGCTTATGTTACCATTTGGCCTCTGTTTCTGTAGCCTTGCCTATGAGAGTTCTCTAGAGCTTTCATTGAAATGAGCTTCCTCACCATTTAATGGTTCCTGAATTAATTGAAACCCAGAGTGTCTCAAATTCATTTTTGAAAAATGGCTAGATAAATACCATGCAAGGTTTGAAATTCCCATGACCAGGTGGCACTGGAGAACCTTTGGATATCTGGTTCCTGATCATGAGTGTACCAGACAATGCCTTGATTGACTGGGTTTCATGAAAATGGAGTAGAACAGAGATGCCTGTAAGTTGGAGCCTGCTGAGTAGTGGGCCTAGAGCTGTGGTGTGAAGGTGTGTGATAAACATCTGTGGTGGGGCCATGTGAATATGTCTTTGACTTCCAAATGGCTTGTGACTGACATGCTGCTGCCAGCAGACCCTTATATGTAAAGGCATCTTATTATATAGAGGGGTTTCAGGGCAATGTTCAGAATCAGGTTGCTCTTGTCAAGGGGGCAAGCTATGTGGGATAGAAGCCTGGTTGGTGCATTCTCCTGTAAACCCTGACCCACCACACCTGACAGAACTCCCTCCAGCACTGTGTCCCTGATGAACTCCTTGTATTTTTTGAAGCAACACCAAACTACGAGTGCAGCAGCCAGAAACACCACGAAAAGTGGAGGATGACCAAATGACTTCATAGTCCACGCGGGCAGACACTTAGACCCAGGTGGCCAAAAATTGCCGACAAAGATAGAATTCATCACTGCTGCCTAATGTTCATTGGAAAACAAGAAACCATGTCCTCCAGGTCACATAGATGCCATTCCAGATTTGATGGTCTCACTACAAAGGAAGCTAAATCTCCTGACAACAACATATACTTTAAGTGCCCAAACTCAGAGGCAGTTTGTCAAGAAGTCTTTAGGCCAAAAGAACTTCATGTTTGTGGAGTGTTTACCCTATCCCTTACTTTTGGATACTCCTCTCCCAACTCCAAGGTTGTGAACTCCTGAGCATTTTCCATTCCGGATATGTATTCACAAATTTTCTAACTCTTCTCCTCTAATTGTGTCTTACTTGTGGTGAAGGAAATGTCAAGGCATTGTTCTGGATCAGAGTGGGGAGATTTTTGTGTAGCACATATTTGAATACACATGAGATTAATTTTCCTATTTTCCATTCGAAATTCTGAATCCCTGACACTTACCCATACCCTACTAGACTCTCACTACTAATCCTAATATGATGGAGAAAAATAACCCAAACAAAATAGAAATACAACCAGTTCAGAGGAGGCCTGTTGTATAGTTGGACTTGCCTTTTGCATGATAAAGGGTAGGTGTTACAAATCTAGTCAATTTTTAAATGAAAAAGTTCTCCATGTGATTTAAAGTTAACAAATATGTGAATTCTTGTTTCCCTTTCTCTGAAGCCTATTCAGAACATGTATTTTTAATGCACATATTGAATCCTACCTGGTATCACACTTATATTTTTGTGAGGTGGATGACATGGCAGATACAAATTGTGAGAAGAGATCACTCCTCCTAAACACTGTTGGAACTGAAAATTCAACCTATGGGTGAGCTTCCTAGTTGAACAACATTTTACTTAAATCCATGTTTAGTAAAATAAATATTTTTGCTTCAATGGATGATATATATTTCATGATGAATTTCTATTGGCATATATATTGCCAGTTTTTAATGTCTCTGTGTGTGTTTTTTGTATATATATATATATTCTCCAGGTTCTTCAAAACATGAAATATATGTGTCTTTTATACACTCCATAAACTTATTCACGTTCATGTACTTGGATTTATAATCAACTTTTCAGAAGATTATTCCAGAAATATTCATCCACCTGAAATTCATATTTGTTACCTAGTACTGAAAGCTAACTTCAGTGAACAGTGCACACAAATCCTAATATTTTTATAGTAACTGACCCAGTTTAATATCAAAGCAAGTTGATTCCTATGGGACATGTTATGTATTTTGACGTTAATTCCTATTCAACACTGGTAAATTACTATTTCTTCTTTTTTTGCACATCATAGGATATATATTTAATCCAAAAGTTATCAAATTTACAGGTATTTGTTTCACTTTCAATCACTTTCTGCTTCAGAACACACGTATTCCTGCAGGTTACTTGACTGGTCTTATCATGAAACTTCTTTCCAAACACATTATTTTTGATTTTCATAATGATTTTTGAAGCAAAATATACACAATTTTCATGATTATCCATAACCCTAATATTTCCATTAGATGTATAAATGGTTGTAATGAATGTATGTGTATCAATATAAGATTTCATGTATATTTTCAGATATCAATTCATTCCATTATTTAAAGTTGGAACCAGTTATATTTTTAATTCTCAGTATGGTCTCTTCATGCATTATCTCAATATTCATAAACACATGGTACACCCATTTGTACCCCCAATACTAATTTATGCATCTTCAAAATATTGCTCCCAGAAACAGTGGAAGAAATACTCCACCTGATCTACATATACATTTTATCACTGTAATAATCTGGACACAAAATGCAAAGTTCACCTTTATGATTGTACCAAAGCCTAAATGGAAATTGACCATGGATTACTAAAACATCTATGTCTAAATTGCCTAATGCTCTCAAATGTCAATCTATTTGTGACTCCATATTTATTTTTCCCTAAGATTATACAGTCAAGTTCAACCCTGTTGAAAATGTCTAATATTATCACTCACTTTGTACTATACCTGATTTCCTAATATCTCTATTGATATCTGCTTTGCTACATATTTTCCCCAGTTCATCATTGTGAGTGACCCTAAACATGTGCTGATATTGACATTCACTCTCTAACCGAAACCCTATTGTTAAAGAACTTTTGGTCCAAAGTCTATACTCGCCCTCATTTCAACACCTACCGACTATCTTCCTGATCCTACAGACTATCCCTGTTTGATTGGATGTTCTCTTCTACATTCAATCATCCAAGGTACAAGGTCCTATTTCATTGTATATTGATTTATCTGAGACATCTGTGCATAGCATAATTCAATGCTAAGTATCCCAATCAAAGGCCCAATGCCCTTCTGGGCTTAAAATCTTACCTAGATTTCTGTTTTCATACTTATATTTCACCTATATATTCTTAAAAATGTCACAGGTTCCCAATACCATTATTAATTGAGCGGAATGATTCCTAACCCAAATCAAACATGTTATTAACCTTAACCATACACTGATCCCTCAATCTAACTTTTCAGAAGAGCAGGGACAGAGTTGGTCTCAAAATACAGGCATGTAGGGGATTCTCCACCTGCTGACAACCTAAAAGGCCCATGCAGAAATGATCCATGGAGAAGATGTAGGCAGCTATGAAGGACCTGAGAGAGCAAAAGACATCTTCCATGGTGAATAACCTGGTCAGGATAAAGGGTTGTGTCTGAATGAGCCTCTCTTTTTTTCATATAGATAAGATGGACCAAAACAGGCCTATGTGGAGAGCTGTCCCTAGGTGCCTACGGTTGATATACCATTATAACCTGTGAAAGTATCACAGGAAGTAGGGGCAGCCTCCATATCATGGGACCTTTGGAAGCAACTGTGAAGGCAAAGAGGTTGCCAAGATAGTGACCTCATTCAGTTCCTGAAGGAAGTGACCTCATCACACTTCTTTGGTGATGGAACCGTCTGAACTTCGTATCCAGGAAGCCAGGCACTCAGAGCCAGTCACAGTCCCAGTCCCAGGGGTCTCAATTTTTTTGATTTACCAAGGAGAGAGTCAGAGTTTCTTGGTAACTACTGATGTGTGGATGGCCAAATGCCAGGAAAGCTCTGAAGAGGGGCCTTTTCTGAGAAAGCAGGTAGTGGCTCACCACTGGCTCCTGACAACTTCACAGAGTTGGACAAGGAGACCAGATCTGAGAAAGGACAGGCCATTTCAGTGGAACATAGTATGACCCACCAGTCATAGGACACTCTGGATAGTCACAGTCCTACTTGGGGGAAGGAGGTGCCTTTGTATGTGTGTGTGTGTTTGTGGTTTTGTCTAATGTTCTGAGAATAGGTAGTAGCGGCGGTTTGTTTGGTTTCGAGTGAACTGTTTCTAGTAAGTCATTTGACAAGGCGAGTGTTTCTATGTCTCTGAATCCCACTGTGTCCGTGGTTGTAGACAGTTGAAAAGAGAATGGATCAATGGATTTGTGTTGTCTAGTAGAACACATCCCAGCATGTATCCTGCCAAATTTATTAATGGTCTGAGGCTTTCCTTATCGATGGGCAACACCTGCTATCTTTCTAATATCCTGTTTTCTTCCTGAATTCTGGCCAATATCCAGAATAGGCTCATGGTTTTCTCTCCAAGATATGTACCACCTAAAAGCTCTGTGACATGGCCATGTACTGGATAGCTGAAGGGAATGGAGAGCATCTCAGAATACTCAGATATCAGAGTGACCATTTAAGTCTTATTGGAGAAACCCTGCTTTGGGCCTTTTGCTTACCTATTGTTCTGTTGACCTGAATGTCAGCAAGGTCTTTGCCTCAGGCCATCTCTTTTTGAAACCTGAAGAAAACAGTTTTCAAATGGAAATGAATGGACATCCCCTGTGGCTCTTTTCTTAATTTCTTTGGAAGGAGATGTGTCTGATTCAGCCTTTTGGCCCTTTGTGAGTCTGTGGCTTAGATTATCAGCACCTGATGGATCTAAAGAATGATCCCATGTGTGCATTCAAACCAAACTGGCCAAAAGAGCAGTCATTATGGATAAAGTCTCTCACCTTCCTTTGTAAGGTTCCTGACCTCCATCAAGTGAGAATAGGGATCCTTTGGGTCAATTGAGTTCTTAAAAGCCCTGCAGAGGCTAGCCCATAGGTGCTTGGGTTTTCTGATTACTCCAATTCACATAAAGAATCTAAACCCCACAGTCAGTAGGCCTCAAATTGGTGAACCGAAGTAGTATTAATGGCAGGCCTATTTGACCACTCCTGGTTCACAGGAAGGTTGTACAGGCCACCCTGACTTTAGGCAAACCAGAGGCAAGGGAGCTTATTTTGGACACTGTCTTGGGCTGCGCCCCTCATGGAAACCTTTAGCCAGAGGATATGATGAGTGTCTATATGGAAGAATATGAGAGCAATGTGGGAGTGTTTTGGTTTTAATTGCGGTCATTTTTGTGGCAGTTGGAAGAGATTACTTGTAAGATTCCAGCAGACGTCGGAGGAAGAGACTACCAAGAGACTGGCTCATGCAACAGCAATGGGGATTTATTGAGGATCCAATTCAGTTCGCTGGGGCTCTGTGCTCACTCAACAAGCAACAGCGGCCCAGATCCCCGAGAAGAGGTTAAGCAGTGCTTCAGTACACTTTTTGGGTAGGCAGAGGCTTTATATATATCAGAGGAAATCATCTTGATCAGCCGGAAAATCGAACAACAACTCTCCAACTTGATTAGCACATTCATTGGTGGAATCAGGTCGGGCGGGGGTGATTGGTCGATCCTAAGGAGGGGGGTACATTCAAACTGATTGGTTTGGGCCCTGATATGCTTAGGTGCCAAGCTGCACAGGGTCCTATATTATTAAACAACTGGATGGTCAGGGGGAATATTTAATGGGCAGTGAAAGGATTGTCCTAACAGCTACAGGAATTTCAGGTTTTAGGTTTAGCATGGGAACTTAACAATACCTGGTCCTTTACATTTTAACTCAGGCTTTGCAGCTTAGAAACTTTACAACACCCGCTATTTTACACTTTAACTTCAATTTCTTTTACCCTAACAGACTGGGCCAACCTGGGTGTGAACTCTGGTGTGATTCCCCTTAGACACTGAGTTCTGGAACTGAACTCAGAGAAGAGGTGTCATGAATTGTGTTGGGATTATAAGAGGCCACACATGAGAGTTGCCCTTGGAAACTGAGATCTAGGCCCAGGGTGGCTTTCCACAGAGCATTGGAAATTTCAGCCAGGATATCACATGATTTTATTCTGAATGACTTGGCAGCCATAGTTGAGAGTCAAAACACACATGAAACTCACACTGTAGACCTCAATGGGCCTGGTTTCATGTGACCTTTTGGCCACTCTTTGAGAAGCCTTGTCTGTGAGAGTTCTATAGAGATTTCATTGAAATCAGCTTTCTCAAAATTTAAAGGTTCCTGAATGAATTGAAACCCACAGTGCCTCCAACTTCATCCTTGAAAAATGGCTAGATAAATACCATGAAATTTTTGAAATTCCCAGGACCAGGTACCACTGGAGAAAGTTTGGATGTCCGGTTTCTGATCATGAGTATAACAGACAGTGCCTTGATTCACTGGGTTTCATGCAAATGGTGTAGAACAGAGATGCCAGTAAGTTGGAGCCTTCTGAGTAGTGGGCCTAGAGCAGTGGAGGGCAGGTGTGTGATAAAACATCTGTGGTGGGGCCATGGGGATCTTCCATTGTCTTCCAAATGGCTTGTGACTGACATGGTGCAGCCAACAGACCCTTATATGTAAAGGCATCTTGTTATTTGGAGAGGTTTCAGGGCAATGTTCAGAATCAGGATGCTATGGTCAAGGGAAAAGCTATGTGGGATAGAAGCATGGTTGGTGCATTCTCTTGCAGACCCTTACCCACCACAGGTGACAGAACTCCCTCCAGCACTGTACCAGGTGAACTACTTGTATTTCGTGAAGCAAATAACAAACTCCCAGTGCAGCAGTAAGAAATACCACGAAAAGTGGAGCATGACCAAATGGCTTCACAGTCCACACAGAGAGAAACTTAGCCCCCAGTGGACACTGTTAACCTACATAGAGAGAAATCAGCACTGCTGCCTCATGTTCAGTGGAAAATAAGAAACTATGTCCTCCAGGTCACATACATGCACACCCAGCTTTGATGGTCTCACTACAAAGGAAGCTCCTGACAAATACTTATATTTCAAGTGCGCAACCTCAGAGGCAGTTTCTCAAGAAGTCTTTAGGCCAGCAGAGCTCCATGTTTGTTGAGTGTTTACCCTGTCCCTTACTTTTGGAAACTCCTCTACCACCTCCAAGGTTGTGAACTCCTGAGCGTATTCAATTCCAGATATGTATTCACAGAATTTTTAACTCTTCTCCTCTAATTGTGTCTTACTTCAGGCGAGGGTAATGTCAAGGCATTTTTCTGTATGAGAGTGCAAAAATTTGTGTGCAGCATTTATTTGAAATACTGAATCCCTGACATTAACCCATATCCTAATAGACTCTGACTACTAATCCTAATATGATGGAGAAAAATAACTCAAACAAAATAGAAATACAAGCATTTCATAGGAGGCATGGTGTATAGTTGGACTTGCCTTTTGCATTATATAGGGTAGGAGTAATAAATCTAGTCAATTTTTAATTGAAATAGTTTTCCATGTGTTTTTAAAGTTAACAAATATGTAAATTACTGTCTCCCATTCTCTCTAGCTTATTCAGAACATGTGTTTTTATATGCACATATAGAATCCTACCTGGTTATCACACATACAGTCTCACGAGGAGGCTGATTGGCAGATACAAATTGTGAGAAATGACCACTCCTCGTAAACGCTGTTGGAACTGAAAATACAACCCATGGGTGAGCTTCCTATTTGAACAACCTTATACAAAAATCCATGTTCAGTGAAATTAATATTTTTGGATCTGATGATGATATATATTTCACGATAAATTTCGATTGGCATATATATTGCAATTTTTAATGTCTCTCTCTCTGTGTGTGTGTATATATATATATGTATATATATATATATATATATATATATATATATATATATATATATATATACATATATATATATGCACTCTGTCTAGATTTTTCAAAATATGAAACATGTGTCTTATTGTAGACTCCCTAAATTCATTTATATTTATGTATGTGGATTTATAATCAACTTTTCACAAGATTATTCTCAGAAATACTCATCCACCTAAAATACATACTTGTTTCCTAGTACTGAAAACTAACTTCATTGAATGGTGCATACATATCCTAACATTTCTACAGTAACTGACCCTGTTTAACATTAATTCAAGTAGATTTCTATGGGACATGATGTGTATTTTGAAGTTCATTTTTATTCAACACTGGTACATTGCTATTTCTTCAGTTTATGCACATCATAGGATACATATTTCATCCACAAGTTAGCAAATTGATAGGCATTTGTTTCACTTTCAGTCACTTCCTGCTTCAGAACACATGTATTTCTCCATGTTTCTTGACTGATATTTTCATGAGACTTCTTTCCAAACACATTATTTTCGATTTCCGTAATCACTTTTGAAGCAAAACCCACACACCTTTCATGATAACCCATAACCCTAATATTACCATTAGATGTATAACTCGTTGGAATGAATGACTGTATATCAATATTAGATTTCTTATATATTTTCAGATATCAATTCAATACATTATTTAAAGTGGAACCAGTTTTATTATTTATTCACATGATGGTCAATTGATGCATTATCAATATATTCTATGACACAGGGTATACCCTTTTTACCCCCAATACTAATTTATATTTCTTCAAAATAGTGCTCCCAGAAATGGTGGAAGAAATACCCATGTCACCTGATCTACATATACATTTTATCACAGTAATATTCTGGACACATAAAACAAAGGTCACTCCTATGATTGTACCAAAGCCTAAATGGAAAATGAGCATGGATTACTAAATGCACCCATGTCCAGGTTGCCTAATGCTCTCAAATGTCAATCCTATTGGTGACTACATATTTGTTTCTTTCTAACATTATATATCCAAACTCAACCCTGTTGAAAATGTCTAGTCCTATGACTCAGTTTATACTTTGCCTGATTTCCTAATGTCTCTATTAATATCTGCTTTCCTCCATATTTTCCCCAGTTCATCATCGTGACTGACTCTTCACATGTGCTAACATTTACATTCACTCTCAACTGAAACCATATTGCTAAAGAACTTTTGGTCCAGATCCTATACTCACTCTTCTTCCTAAAACTACTATCTCCTGTTCCTACCGAGTATTCCTTTTTGACTTGATGTTCTCTTCTACATTCAATCATTCAAGGTACATGGTCCTATGCCATTGTATATCGATTTATCTGAGACATCTATTCAGAACGTAATTCAACGCTAAGTATCCCAATCAAGTTCCCATGCCCTTCTCGGCTTCAAATCTTAACTAGATTTCTGTTTTCATACTTATATTTCACCTATATATTCTTGTAAATATCGCGGGTTCCCGATACTGTTATTCAACCCTCAGAATGATTCCTCACCCAAATCGAACCTGTTATTCACCCTAATCATACACTCTTCCCTCAATCTAACTTTACAGAAGAGCAGGGAAGGAGTTGGTATTTCAATACAGGAATGTAGGCGATCTTCCACCTATTGAGAACCTCAAATGTCCTACATAAATGACACCTGGATAAGTTGTAGGCAGCTATGAAAGACCTGAGAGAGCAAAAGTCATCTTCCATGGAAAACAACCTGGTCAGGATGTAGGGATATGTATGAATCAGCCTCTCACTTATTAATGTAAAGAAGATGGACCAAACCAGGCCTGTGTGGAGAGCTGTTCCTGTGTGCCTATGGTTGATATACCATTCTAACTTGTGAAAGTGTCACAGGAAGCAGGGGCAGCCTCCATCTCATGGGACCCTTGGAGTCAACTCTTAGGACAAAGTGGTTGCCAAGGCAGTGAACTCATTCAATTCCTGAAGGAAGTGACTTACGTCACTTCCGTGGTGATCAAACTCTCTGAACTTAGATCCAGTAAGCCAGGCACCCAGAGCCAGTCCAAGTCCCAGTCTTAGTGGTCTCACTTGTTTTGATTTTCCAAGGATAGAGTCAATCTTTCTTGATACCTACCGATGTGGGAATGGCCAAATAACAGGAAAGCTCTCAAGAGGGGCCTTTTCTGAGCAAGCAGGTAGAGGCTCACCCCTGGCTTCTGACAAGTTCACAGAGTTGACCAAGGAGACCTAATCTCATACAGGACAGGCCATCTCAGGGGAACATATTGTGGCCCACCAGTCAGAGGACACTCCGGATAGTCACAGACCCATTTGAGGGAAGGAGGTGCCTTTGTTATGTGGGTGTGGTTTTTTGGTTTGTCTCATATTCTGAGAATATGTAGGAAAGGTGGTTTGTTTGGTTTGTAGTGAACTGTTTTTAATAAGTCATTTGACAAGGCGACTGTTTCTATGTCTGTGTATCGCACTGTGTCCGTGGTTGTAGACATTAGAAAAGAGAATGATTCAATGGATGTGTCCTGTCTGGTAGAAAGCTTCCCAGCATTCATCCTGCCCGATTTATGTATGGACTTTGGCTTGCCTTATCGATGGGCAACACCTGCTAATTTCCTAAGTTGCTGTTTTCTTCCTGAATTCTGGCCACTCTCCAGAAGAGGCTCATGGTTTTGTGTCCAAGATATGAATCACTTCCAAGGTCTGTGACATGGCTATGTTCTGGATAGCTGAAGTGAATGGCGAGAATCTCAGAAAACTCAGATCACTGTGACCAGAAAAGTCTCAGTGGATAAACCCTGCTTTGGGACTTTTGCTTACATATTGTTCTGTTACCCTGAATGTCAGGTAGTTCTTTGCCTCAGGCCACCCCTTTGTGAAACCTGAAGAAAACAGTTTTCAAATGGAAATGAATGGAAATCACCTGTGGCTCTTTGCTTAATTGCTTTGGAAAGGGATGTGTCTGAATCAGCCTCTTAGCTCTGTGTGAGGCTGTTGATTAAATTCTCAGCCCCTTATGGATCTAAAGAAAGATCCCATGTGTGCATCCAAAACCAAAATGGCCGAAAGTACAGTCATTGCAGATGAAGTCTTTCGCCTTCCTCTGTAAGGTTCCTGACCTCTATAAAGTGAGAATAGGGAAGATAGACCAAGCCAATTGATGTCTCCTTTTGGAAAAATTGTACCACCAATGAGAGCATCAGCAAAATTACCCCAACACTACCACAAGTCGCTGCACCAACAGATAGTTCACAATGCATACATGTTAGTTCACAATGCATACAAGTGATATATATTCCAGGCAAGTTCTGCAAGCAGTTCAGTGATGGCTATTGCAGAAGCTGTAGATTGGTTTTATCTTTGTCTTCACCAGCACTGGGTTGAAGATTGGAATTCTGGCAATAATGGCTAAAGAAAAAATTACTTACCATTCCAGAAGGCACTAAAAAACCCAATTATCTTAACAATTTACATTATCTTGAAGAGAATTATTAAATATAATGAAAAGGAAAGGTGAAAGTCAACAAACAGTTCTGCTAAACTCCTTTTTTTGTTCACATATTAAAACAATCCTCAACAGTTGTTTACCCAATTTAAATTAAACTATTTAAATCACGTGAATAAAAAAAAATTGGATCCATTTTTTCATGAGCGCACATCATATATGATATATGGATATATGTACATTCAAACATAAAACACAAAACACAAGTGTGCACAAATAATATAATATATACAACACATAACATAATAGTAAAGGCCTTATAACTTTTTACAGGTGAAATCACCATTGGAATGTCTAAAAACTCTATAGTCAAAAAATAGAACTGATCAGCAAAACATTAACCTAGGTCTGTATGAGCTCAAAAAAAAAAAATAGAAAATAGAACTTCATGATGTGGGAAAGGGCAATAATAAAATAGATATTGAAAAAAGCATCCTGGTTCTGTCGCAGATGTAAGGATAGCCAAACTGGAGTTTTGGATATCAGCTGTTATGAATTTGAGCCAAATCATCTTCTTTTTGGTCTATAGAAATCACTTTAGTTAATTTCTCTGGAATCCATATTGCCTGCTGTTCTTCCTGTGGAAACACACAAACAGACCCCTGACTAAAGACAATCACTGGGTCAGGACTTTAGTTAATCTCTCCAAAATCCAAATCAGCTGCTGTTCTTCCTGTGGAAACACACAAACAGACGCCCGACTCCAGACAATTACTGGGTCAACACTTTTCCATTGTCCTATTAGAATATCCTTCCAAAGGACCTTGGGCTTATGCACATTTTTTGGAAACATATGCCTTTCCACAGCACTAAGTCCTGATGAATCCAAGTTTAAAAAGTTTAGAGTAAAAAGCGTTAATTTAAGTTTATCTTTGGGGAATATATACCCCTTCTCAATTCCGTCTTTGTGCTTTAATAAGTACATTTTTATTGTTTGATGTGCTCTTTCAACTATGCCTTGTCCCTGTGGATTGTATGGGATTCCTGTTATATGAGTAATGCCAAATGATGAGCAAAATTGTTTAAAAGAGTTAGAAGTGTAACCGGGGGCATTATCTGTTTTTAACTGTTTTGGAATGCCCACAGTGGCAAAATTTTGTAAGCAATGAGCTATAACATCTTTAGGTTTTTCTCCAGCATGAAGGGAGCCCATTAAAAATCCAGAACAAATATCAACTGTAACATGCAAATATTTTAATTTTCCAAATTCTGGCAAGTGTGTGACGTCCATCTGCCAAATATGGTTAGGTATCAATCCTCTAGAATTGACTCCAAGATTAACTTGTGGTAAAAAGGTCACACAATTTTGACATTGTTTTATAATTTGTCTAGATGTTCCTTAGTTTTTTTGAAATGCTTTTGTAAAGTATAAGCATTGACATGGAACTTTTTAAGAAAATTTATTGCTTCTTCTAGTGTAAAGAAAATATGTATGTATGTCAATTGTAGTTTTATCTGCTAAATCATTGCCCAAACTAATGGCTTTAGGCAATCCTGTATGTGCCCTGATATGTCCTATAAAGAATGGATCTTTTCTGTCCCAGATTAGACTTTGTATAGTGGAAAGCAAAGAGAAAACAGTAGAGAAAGGGGAAATCCTACCAGCATCTTCAAGGGATACTATAGCATTAACTATATACTGACTATCGGAAAATAAATTAAATACAGAATCTTTAAAAATCACAAAAGCTTGTAATACTGTACTAAGCTCTACCTTGTGAGCTGATTGTTTTGGTACTAAAAATATAAAAGTTGGATCAGGTGTAACTATTGCTGTTGTACCATTATTTAACCCATTGGTGAATATATTTGGAGCATTCATGATAGGTGTTTTCTTGTCATTTTTGGAAAAATTACAGGATGCGATGACCAAAAAGACAATAAAAGATAAGATGGTAAGTGGTTATCAAATGAAACATTAGATTTACACACGATTATTGCCCAAGTATTTAACTAATTAGCTAATTCATCAATTTGATTCATAGTATATGGAGTAATAATTTTATTGGGTGAAATTCCACACACACTCTTTTTGCTGCTTTTATTCCTATGAGTATTAATTCTCCCTCAGCCTCAGGATAGCAAGTAATAATAGTGTTAGAAGAATAAGATAAATGTATCCATAATAATGGACCTTCTTCCCAAAATACTCCTGTAGAAATATTTTTTTTGTTGTTAGTACAATAAATAATAAATGCAAAATTATATCAACTCTATCCAAAAGCATATTTCCCATATATGTTTCAATGATTTTTATTGCTTTTCTTGCTTCAGGCGTTAACATTCTGAGTGAATTTGGATCTCATGGTCCTTTTAGGATATCAAATAAAGGTCCCAACTCTCCTGTTGGTATACCTAGATGAGGCCTTATCCAATTTAAGTCTCCTAATAACTCTTGAAAGTCATTAATTGATTTGAGTTGATCTACTCGTATTTGAATTTTTGGTTGACTGACCATGGTTGAGGATAATAGAGCTACTAAATAATTAATTGGAAAATTTAATTGTATTTTACCTATTGCTATCTCTAGGTTATAATTTTTTAATACATTTGTAAGTGTGGCATACCATTCTAGCAATGGGTTTTTAACTTTGTGTGCTAATAATACATCATCCATATAGTGAAAAATTTGTATTTCAGGAATTTGATTTCTAACTGGCTGGATTACTTTGTTAACATAAATTTGACGCATAGTTGGGCTGTTAGCCATCCCTTGAGGGAGTACTTTCCACTCATATCTCTTGTCAGGACCTTCATGATTCAGTGCAGGTATAGTAAATGCAAAACTTGGAATATCCTCAGGATGAATTGGAATTGAAAATAAAACGATCTTTAATATCTACAACGAAAACATACCAAGTTTTTGGCAAAGCACACAATTGAGGAATCTCTGATTGAGCAGGTCCCATAAAAACCATCCCATTATTAATGGCTCTTAAATCTTGCAATAATCTCCATTTACCAGATTTCTTTTTAAGGACAAAAATGAGAGTATTATGGGGAGACACAGAAGGTTGTATATGTCCTTCCGCTAATTGTTGTTTGACCAGGTCATGGGCTACTTGTATCTTTTCTTTAGTCAGGGGCCACTGAGGAACCCATACTGGTCTTTCTGATTTCCAAGTAATATTTATTGTCTCAGTGGCCCTTTCTGAAAATCCAACCCATATCTATCTGTTCCTTGATCTTTTTGTATTGGTGTTGCTATATCTTGTTCTTGCTTTTCTAATCTTTTTCCTTTCCTAAAATCTTGTCTAGCCATAATAGTGGGTGAATTTTGATTGATGTTATTTGTTAATGTCAAACCTAATTGATCTAGGACATCTCATCTTTATAAATTTACGGGAAGATGTTCCAATACATATGGCTGTATAGTTCCTTCACATCCTTCAGGATCCTTCCAATCTAATACCGTTGCACTTTTATGGGGATTAGTCGCCACTCCTAGGCCTCGAAGCGTTTGAGTGGCTTGTTGTAATGGCCAATGTTTTGGCCATTCTTGACGACAGATGATGCTAAGGTCTGCACCTGTATCCAGTAGCCCATTGAATTCATGTCCTTGAATATTTAGTTTTAGCATGGGGCGAGAATATAAATTTAAAGAAAGCATAGCCCAATCTACACCTGTGGAGCCTAATCCTTTGGAACCCCTTTCTACAGCACAACTGTAAAATTTATCATGTGGGCTGGGTATTATTATTAATTGTGCTATTCTATCTCCTGGAGAAATTACTGATATACCCTTTGGAAAACTGGCTATAATTTTTATTTCACCTTCATAATCGGGATCAATTACCCCAGAACTCATCATAAGTCCTTTTAGAGTAGAAGAGCTGCATCCCAATAATAAGCCTACTGTTCTTTTGGGAAGAGGTCGTTTCACCCCTGTGGGAATGATTTGAACTCCCATCTCTGGAGTTAGTATTGATCTGGCGGAGGCACAGATGTCCAACCCTGCGCTCCCTCTGGTTTGTCTGATGAGGGATCTGATGAACAATGTGTCGTGGGCACTACACTGATGGGGTTGCTGGTTTCCTCCAGTGCTCCATATATTTGCGGTTTCGGGCCCCAGAGCATTGGGCCCCCCTGTCCATTTTTTGGCAATGGAGCCGGATGCCTTTCTTCATGATATCGTGGATAAACACCTGGTGCTTGTTTGTTTTTTGATAATGAAGTACCCTCTATGGTGGTTTGAGAATGGTATTCATTAGCCCAATGTCTCCCTCTACGTCATTGTGGCCAAATACCCGGTATTCTAGTCCTTTGATACCTAGTTTTGTTAAACCCTCCTCCTATGGGGCAATTCCTTTTAAAAAGTCCTGTTTGTTCACAATTGTAGCATGTTCTTGGCCTGTCTTCTAAAGCCTGTTTTACTAAAGCTGCCACAATTTGCCCTTTTTCATTAATGTCTCTGGCATCTAAAGCCTGTTTTATTGCAGCTGCCACGACTTGCTCTTGTTCATTAATGTCTCTACCAAATTTAATAAATGTGTTTAAATCTTCATGTTTCCATGGTCTAATGATACCTCTGCAGGAATGATTCGCTTGGTCATAAGCCAGTTGTTTTAATAATGGCATTGCTTGTTCTGTATTTCCAAAAACTCTGTAGCTGTTTCAATAAGCCTATCTACAAATCCAGCGTAAGATTCATTAGCTCTTTGTATTACCTTAGATAATTGACCTTGTAAACCTCCATGTCCTTGTAAAGTCTTCCATGCCCTAACTGCCTCTACAGCAATTTGTGCGTATATGCCAGGATCATATGGAATTTGTTGTTGCTGATCCTCATAAGGTCTCTTTTCTAACAACAAATCTAGATTTCTCTGAGGATAACCAGCTGCTGCATTTCGCCTAGACATCTCTTTGCAAAATTCCTCATTGGCAACCTTCCATAATAGGTATTGACCTCCATTTAGCACAGCTTTACACATATTAGCCCAATCTGCTGGCGTCATGTTCAAGGTGTTAATAGATTCGACCAAGCTTACAATGAAGTGTGCTTGAGGACCATATGTTGTTACAGCCTCTTTTAGCTGCTTCACTATTTTGAAATTTAAAGCATGGTGAATTCGCTGCCCTCCTACCTCAAATACAGGGCATGTTAATACTTGAGATCCTGTCTCAGGATCCGAACTATCAACTGTTGGGGTTGGGGGCCTCCCAGCACATGGAGGTGGCCTTGTTAGTTGGACATTTACATCCTCTGGTGACAGAAAGGTGTTAGTAGCAGTCTCCTTTTTTAACTTTGCCCCTGATTGCTTTTTATGCTCTAAACTTGGTTCCTCTATCTTTGTCTGAACTGAAGGCTTTGGACTAAGCAAACCAGATATGAACGTCCACAATGGCAATGTGCCAACTGGCATAGTCCCTCGGCTGCTCTTTTCTAATCCTTTTAAATCTTCACCATGATGGTTCCATTGTGATATATTTAATGACTCCTCCTTCAAAAGCCATGGGCTACATTTTTGTATTGTATCAACAAATGCCCTGACTGTCCTTGATATTTCTGAGATGCCTCCTTTCTCTAACAATTTATTTAACACTCTTTCAGTTTGTTTTTTTACTAATTTCTGATCCCGTATTTCTATTATAATACAACCCAACATGATGACGCCAAACAAAACTGAGACAGAATGAATTAAAAAGGGAACAACAAAAAGTCATTATAGCCTTTCTATCCTCCTGACATGTGCATCCGTCCTTTATACCTATCTGTTCCTCAGACGTAAATAGTTTTTTCTCAGATGTGAGTGGTTTTTCTTCCATCCCACTCATCTCCAGGAACAGGCAACTTAAAACAAAAGTGAAGCGAAACAAAGGAGTCATCTTAAAATGGCTACCCATCCTTTCACCTTGCCCACAGGGGCAAGCAGTTTACCTTATCACTTACCCTCAGTCGTTCCCCATGTGAGCCACAAAATGCTGCAGTCTGGCTGGGCATGATTCAGGAGCCACTTGTCAAAAAAAAAAAAAAAAAAAAAAACTAACTTTATTTTTAGAACCACACACGGCAAACAAAACAACTCCTCAGGAAAAACCCTCAGAGCCCAACTGCCACTACTGGCTTCCTTGTAAAGTCTCTCTCACACACACAAGCCTCTCCACCTGCCACAATCCTACTGCTCTTGAGGCCGATTGGCTGGGTGGAGCCAAAAAAGTTCCCCAAGGAGCAGCTCCATGGTCTGAAAGGGCAGGGAAACAGCCCAATGAGCATCACCACAGAGGAGCCAATCAGCTAGATGATGCTGAGGTCGCTGTGAGCCAATAATCAGCCGGCAGCTGGAAATTTGCTGGCAGCTGGAAGTTTGCTGGGGCCCCTTCAGCTGTGGCTCTCAACAAATTCCTGTCTCATTTCTCTGTAGCCTATTCAGCACATGTATTTTTATATGCACATATAGTATCCTATCTGTTATCACATGTACATTTTTGTGAGGTGGCTGACTTGGCAGATACAAATTATGAGAAGAGATCACTCCTCCTAAACATTGTTGGAACTGAAAATTCAAAATATGGGTGAGCTTCCTAGTAGAATAACATTATACATAAATCCATTTTCAGTGAAATAAATATTTTTGCATCTGTGGATGACATATATATTTCATGATGAATTTTGATTGGAATACACACTCTACAAATTTTTCAAAATATGAAATATATGAGTCTTATTATACACTCCTTAAAATCATTCATATTCATGTATGTGGACTTATGGTCAACTTTTCACAAGATAATTCTCAGAAATATTCATCAACCTGAAATACATATTTGTTACCTAGTACTGAAAGATAACTTCAGTGGATGGTGCATACAAATCCTAATATTTCTACAGTAATACCCAGTTTAATATCAATGCAAGTAGTTTCCTATGGGACATGATGTGTATTTTCCGGTTCATTTTTATTCAACAGTGGTACATTACTATTTTCTCAGTTTATGCACATCATAGGATATATATTTCATCCACAAGTTCACAAATTTATAGGCATTTGTTTCAATTTCAATCACTTCCTGCTTCAGAACACATATGTTCCTCCAGATTTTTTGACTGGTCTTTTCATGAGACTTCTTTTCAAACACATTATTTTCGATTTCCATAATCACTTTTGAAGCAAAACTCACACATTCTTCTTGATAAACCATAACCCTAATATTACCGTTAGATTTATGACTGGTTATAATGAATGTATGTATATCAATTTAAGATTTCCTTTACATTTTCAGATATTAATTAAATCAATTATTTAAAGTTGGAACCAGTTACATTATTTGTTCACAGTATGGTCTATTCATGCATTATTTCTATATTCATAGACACATGGTACACCTCTTTGTTCCCCCAATACGAATTTATACGTCTTCAAAATATTGCTCCCACTAATGGTGGAAGAAATACTCATGTCACCTAATCTACATATACATTTTATCACAGTAACATTCTGGACACAGAAAACAAAGGTCACTCTTATGATTGTACCAAAGCCTAAAAGGAAAGTGAGCATGCATTACTAAAAACATCCATGTCCAGGTTGCCTAATGCTCTCAAATGTAAATCCTATTGTTGACTATATATTTGTTTCTTCCTAAGATTATATATTCAATCTCAAGCCTGTTGAAAATATCTCATCCTATCCCTCACTTTAAACTTTGCCTGATTTCTTAAAGTCTCTATTGACATCTGCTTTCCTACATATTTTCCCCAGTTCTCATTGTGACTGACTCTTCACATGTGCTGATATTTACATTCACTCTCTACTTGAAAACCTATTGCTAGAGAACTTTTTGTCCAAATCCTATACTCACTCTTGTTTCTAAACCTAGCAACTATCTTCCTAATCCTACGGACTTTCCTTTTTTAATTGGATGTTCTCTTCAACATTCAATCATCCAAGGTACAAGGTCCTATGCCATTGAATATCGATTTATCTGAGACATCTGGGCAGGGCATAACTCAAAGCTAAGTAACCCACTCAAGGGCCCAATGCCCTTCTGGGCTTCAAATTGTACCTAGATTTCTGTTTTCATACTTGTATTTCACCTATATATTCTTGTAAATATCCCAGTCTCCCAATACCATTATTCATCCTTCAGAATGATTCCTAACCAAAATCGAATATGTTATTAACCCTAACCATAGACTTTTCCCTCAATCTAACTTTACACGTGAGCTGGGAGAGTGTGATCAGGAAAGTCTCAGTGGAGAAACCCTGCTTTGGGCCATTTGCTTACCTATTGTTCTGTTGCCCAGAATATCAGGAAGTTCTTTGCCTCAGGTCACCCCTTTGTGAAGCCTGAAGAAAGCTGTTTTCAAACGGAAATGAATGAGCATCACTTGTGGCTCTTTGGGTCAAATGAGTTC